>NC_092705.1:13879384-14179384 GCF_964275005.1 Diadema setosum | reverse complement strand
GTCTCCAAGGAATGTTTTGTTTTGTTTTGTTTTAACTTCTCTGTGCTGCATAATCTCTTATCTGATCGCAACACTCGAGTGGTAAAGCGCCTCATTAAGAATGTATCGACCGTGTCATCTAGGCATTGTTTTTTGCCGCCCTCTCAACAACGCTTCAATAACAACGGGTGAATAAATCTGCAGAAAAAAAAATACAAAGGATTTCTTTAGGCAAGATGTAAATTGCAATGTTATACGGATTAGTCAAGTGCCAGTCGAGGATGGGATGAACAAGACCATAACTGTGATGGTAGCCCAGTTTTGTGACTTTTCTCCGGTTGGAGAACATTTTCGACTAGATAATATGCCAAACGCTTTTCCAAACGACAGAACATTTATGATACTTCTCATCGCTTCATATTTTTTTTTTTCAACTTAATCGGTAGACTACAATTTTGAACTGGATACATTGTTCATGACTGAGCGACTGATAAATGAATGATCAAAAATTTCGTGATGTGAACGAAAACGTGATTGAGGTAAAAATCTGGTAGGTAGTGCAAAGTGCAAAGGCTGCGCGGTGCATACTTTGTTTGTGTGTAGGGGGGGGGGGGGCTTGGTAGTCACGCCAAGACCACGCCAATTCCACGCATGCGTGCATGCAAGGAAAATTCAAGAAAAAGGCACACGTTTAATACTGTCAATGTATTTGATCGATCAATGCAATATGACAGGCCAACTAGGTTATGCTGTTGTAGGCACCTACACACTACAATTGTCAAAATTCCAACTGATAGCTTTAAGATCAGTCAGACGTGAGTAGACACGACCTTTCTCCAAAGAAACAAATCACGTGACCTCGGGTCCGACAGGTACCTAGTGACAACACCTCAACATTATACACTCAGCATGATATCGTACCCTTGCGTTGTCGTCTTGATCTTTTCTCCTTCCTTTTTTTCCATTCCGAGTGTTTGCTGATAAATTTTCATGTTTCCACTTGGTCACCCTCTGCTTGATCCTTCCCCGAGTACCTTAATTCTGATCTTGTCAGTCACGGGAATTAGTACATTCCCAGAAAGGGGTACGATGAGCCTCATAGGGGACGATATCGTTTCATGTCACTGGTAAAGCATCTTATTCACTCATCCATGTAGGCCTACTGCATATCGTACACAACCACGTGTTTCTCTTTTTTCCTCCTTCTTCTCCTTAGGCATGTATGGTCAATTTTGCAACCTGGGGCCTGTGGATGTGAATTTTCATTTTGTGACAGGTGGCACGTGAAATGGCCCCCACCCCAAATTAACTTGATTCCTGTACATTAAAAATGCTCCATATCCGAATACAGACGAGTAGGCTCGCTCTGAAATTAATGATAAAACCGATTGTGTATCGTTTCGTGTCAAATGTGAGCTATCTGTACGCATTCAACCGCCAATGCGAATAATTCCACAAGCCCGGAGAATGGCGCGGTAGTAAAGACCGCACAGAGATCCCTCCGCGGTATTAGGATTTGCCTGTTCTGTGGTACATTGTACTACTTTGGCATTGAGTTTGACATCGGTGATGGGCCGCACCAGAAAATGAGGAATGCTATCTGCTCTTTTTGCACTCACAACCGGTGCCTGATAATTCAATGCACTGCCCGGTCTATTTCAGTTTTTAATCTAATCACGAAATTACTCTCGACCACTCTGCAGTGGTCGTCTGCTTTAACCTCGCTTGATAAAGCACAATGTGCTAATTGCTTTTTGTTAAGTGCAATGTCAATCTTCATAGTCGAACGTCCTTGGGAAAGGTCGACCAAAAGTATGGAAGGAAGAAACGACTTTTCAACCCCCAACAACAATAAACACACACACGCACACACACGCACACACATACAAACACACACACACACTCACAAAACAAACAAAAGATCAAAACAAAGAGTTACTCATAAGAACCTCAAGATCTTTGGAGTGGAATGAATCGATCTACATTCACCAAATTGAAGCGTCCTTGAACCAATAAAGCGTAAGAGCAAAAGTTAAGGAAAATAATTCAAAATGAAGATTCATCCTAAAGCATTTATATATATATATATATATATATATATATATATATATATATATATATATATAGCTTTGCATTTTAGAAGAACAACAAGTTCCAAATACCGGTAACTATATAAATACAATCCATTTTACTTCTAGACACATACACACATATAAATGTAAAAACAAAATCAAAGATAACCCTTTTACAAACTTTATTATGTATCATGATACGCCGCCAGGGAAGTAACATTTCCTACCAATATAAAACAGACGTCACGTGGAGTTATGTTTTCGATATTTGGATATGAAACGATACAATTGTGTTTATTGATATGCTATCCAAAGTGTAGATCTCTTGTATTATTGTTCGGCAAATTCAGCCAGCAAGTAAAATGTTACATCGCTTGACGCAGTTTCGAGACAATATTCGAAGTTGGAATGAAGTTATTTTCTTACAAAAAATAAACAAACAAACACTTACACATATCACACAGAGTTTGAGGAGCTTTTAAGGTATTAGTTGATTTCATTGCAAACACTGTCATTGCTGTCATGTAACATTAATGGTTCGGGTGTTGTTGTCGTAGTTTAGCTATATGATCAGTCTCTGCGACGTTCTTTAATGAATGGCAACAAGTTAGAAGTCACAACTGTTGATGGAGCGGAAATTGTAGGCTATCGTCCAGTTCATAGTATGAAGTTGAGGAACCCTTACACCAAACAAATTCTTTAGATATGGCAACGCCTAACTCTTAGCTGTTGATATTTACTTTCGCTGGTGGTGACCCAGTTTCATCATGATTTTCGAATACCTGGGTTTTTTTTTTATTATATATATATATATATATATATATATTTTTTTTTTTGCTCTCTCTCAGCAAGTCCGATTTTGTAAGTCGAACACAGTGAAAAGTATAATACCCATTGTTAAAATATAGGGCGCACCTCAGGCAATCATAAGGGAAGGTTTTAGGTTGTCGTGGGTATTATATTGCTGGAATAAATTTAGACGTTATTACATTATGAAAATGACGTGTGAAAAAGATGGCAACCCTTCATCTATGATTGAAATCTTGTACAGAGCAAGGTCACATGCTCTCGGAGGTACAACACACGGTATTTTTATATTTTATGTCATCCTTTTTATTTATTTTCAAGATTACTTTATCCCTCCCCACATTTCTTTTTTTGTGCTTCACAAGTAATCAAGGAAATGGCTTGTCATCGGTGTGATTATCGTGGGTGCAAGAATGAGTAAAATAGTATATGATACTAGTATCATAATCAAAAGGAAAGAATAAATAAGCAAGACTTCGTAAGAAGTATTTCAGAAAATGAAGTCTGCGAGTAGACTGTGTTCGGGTGTTTACATTTTTAAGTCCCCGCACATTTTCTTTAGTGACTGAGACGCTTACTTCAGAGGGTAATGATAAAGAGCTGACATTCCCGTGTGCCGTTGCACATTATTTGTGCGTGTGAGCGTATAATGTGTATTTAAAAAGTTTACAAGTAAGAGTGCGTGTGTGTGTGTGCTTGATACTGCGTGTCAAGCTGTGCACGTGCATGCGTTCATCGGCTTTACTGATCAATACAAGTGCGACTCGGTGCATTTGAGGCGCCACGGGTAATAACATCAGTGCTGGTAACATTGACGCCATTCACACGCTTAACTACATGCGCACTACGTGTGTTACCAACGCGTGAATACTTCAATAACGAAAAAAGTGCAGGAATATTTGAAGGGGTCGGTGCAATATAGTGCTAACCCACACTTTTGTCAAAACTGAGTTTCATGCATTTTCATAATCCTTACCCTTCACTCTAACCTCCGTGAAAATATCATATTTGAATTCAACCAATAAGATGGTAAAAACTGCATGCATTCATGTTTTATTAATGTACAATGTATGGACTTTCCAAACATTCAACAGCGATTATCTCAAAATGACTATTGTGTGGGTTAGCACTATATTGCACCGACCCCTTCATTTACAATGAAACATTATTTCTAAGTTTGCTCTACCTGAATCATAAAAGACAAATATAATAATGGCTCATATTGATAAAGATGTTGTTAATCACGCATAAATTGCGTGATACATGCGTGATACATGAACAATGTGTGCAAGCATGTGTCTCATCTCTTACTGTCTCTATCACTCTCTCTCTCTCTCTCTCTCTCTCTTCTTATATCTTTTTCCGTATTCATGCAATAGATGTAGCCCTATGTATTTATAACATACTTATACATTTCTTTCTCTGAAAATGTATGTGTAAAATTAAGCTGATGTACATGAATATTCTACGCTCCAAAGACGACAAAAGCCAATGGTATTATTGTATCACCATTATACCAGTGAATACTACATACAAGCACACACATACACACTCACACACACGCACAAAGGCACACATAATCATATGCATGTATATATATATATATATATATATATATATATATATGAAGAGTTTGTTTGCAAAAACCGATAAGTCCATATTTGCCAAATGGAGATATTTGCGATTAAAGGTCAAGAAAAATACAGAGAATAATAAGATAATTTTTGATTCTTTTGACCATAAATTCAAAAATATACCTTTATATGTAGTGACCAATATATCATTTAAAAGGTATTATTTTTCACATTATGACAGAGATCGTACTTCAAAATCTTCAAAAATGGACTTATCGGTTTTTGCAAACAAACCCTTCATATATATCCGGGCAATTACCCCCAGGGGGCAATTACCCCCCAACTAAATACTGGTTAGTGGTAAGGTTAGAGTAAAGATTAGGGTTAGGGTTAGGGTTAGGAGTTTGAGTTAGGGTTAGGATTAGGTTGAGGATTAGGATTAGGATTAGGGCCAGGGGAAGGGTCCGGGGTAATTGCCCAGGGGGTAATTGCCCTAGACCCATCTATATATATATATATACATACACACACACACATATATATATATATATATATATATATATATATATATACATTATATATATATATATATATATATATATATATATATATATACATGCGTGTGATTATGTGTGCCTGTGTGCGTGTGTGTGCGTACTGTATATAATGTTTTGCGAATTATAAAAGGAGGAACAGTGAGAGGAACAATAAGCCTACTTTGTGCTTCTCATGATTCCGCCAATATCATATTTGACACCATGCAATTTTGTTTGTTTTTTTCATGCAAATTTTGTAAACCAATTATCAAAGTGGAAAATAAATGGAATGAAATGAAATGATGTTAAAGCTACGCACCCATCTCTCCTTCCTTTCCCTCACTATATATATATATATATATATATATATATATATATATATATAGTGTGAGAGATAGTTCCCTGGGTCCCAAACGTGCGCGGTGCCTCATTGTTGGTTGCATATATATTGAAAGAAATTGGACTGTGTATTGATTTGTGTATATAAAGGAAATGATTTAGAAGATTGGTAATATATGAAATTGCATTATATATTATATGACACATCAGGTTATTCATATAATAATTATTCTGTTGGTAGGTCCTGACGAAGGCCTAATGACGGGCCGAAAGCTTGACAAATAAAAGGGAGACTAAGATCGAGAGCAACGTCCCGCCTCAGTCCAATTATACATATATATATATATATATATATATATATATATATATATGTAATCATAGACATTGATGATGCAGAGTAAGGTAAATAAAATAAATAAATCCGCACATATTTCATGGTTCGTCATTCATACGACAGATGATCCCAACCTGTCTATCATTGATCTTACGGCACTAACTGACGTTATGTTTTGTGTTTGCCCACCGCAAATCTCCCAAAAAGCTTTCGTGGCAAAATGACAGTGAGGCTGGTGATCTTGCGGTCACGCAAATTGCTTTTTTCCCCCTGGATACTCTGAAGAAGTCTTTGACAACTGTCTAGATGAGTTGCATATGTGCTTAACGAATACCCCACCCACCCACACACACACACGCATTTTAAAACCATGCTAACATTGACATTGGAGCAGATGCGATACGATACAATGCAACATATAACCCATTCTAGCAGTAAATATGATTATTTCATAACGCTTTGCAATAATCATCAAACCACAAGGTTGCCGTATACAACACGTCAAACAACTATCTAGTATAATTGAATAAATATATCAAAATATTAAGTTACATAATGTTATGATACAAACGTGTTATTGTAGTATATGATATGCTGTAAGTGAGAGTACATACAAGTTCTCTTTTTTTTTCAGTCTCTAATGAATCAAGATGCGTTTTCGTTATGATACTCTGATATGTCATGGAATATATCATTATTTTTATATTTAATACACATGTACACTGTTTGGAAATGATAATTGAAAACAAAAATTAATTAATGAATGGTTATCTTTACTAAATGATGATCTCACATTCAGTTCTAATGAACACAAATGCGAAACACATCAGTTGCCGTATGTGTTTATTATGAACAATACATCATCATTTTTTTTTTGAAAGTGTCTAATACGCCAGGAGACAGATAAATGGGAGGGGCATTCCAGAGTCTTCGAGTAAACTGATGAAAGTGTTAATTAGCGGAACTGATTTCAATTTGGAGCAAGGGACATGAAGAAAGAAAATTGAAAGAGGCACGAAGGAGACTTTATTTACCACAGAGCTACAGGTACGCTCTCAAATGATAGACATTTTGATGCAGTCGATCTAGTTGATTGTTTCAGAAGAAGAGATTTTGAACACAATACAACACAGAACAGCTCAGTAGTTTTTAAAGCACATTCGAATAATTTTTTTTTTTTTTAAAACCAGCGTGCGTATTTTGGGCCTTTATTCTGTGCAAGAGACAGATATCAAAGCTTTGCTGATTTCGTTACCTGACGGTGCTACCCTCCCACACAGAAACTAATAATAACAATGATAATATCATGCATGATCGTAGATCTATATATTCACGGAGAGTAGACTCGTCAGTTTATTAGCACTGCGTGCTGGTGCACACAGAATCATGCAATTATAATTGCCAAGCGTTGTCAAGTACCTATCTGTTCATCTGAAGTCAAGAAGGACTTAAAGCGGGCCATGCACGCATGCATCTTTTATGGATGTATCGTTATAGCCCTTAGACAGGATTAGAACGAAGGACCTCTTATTCACGCATCCAAGAGCCTCATTAACTACACTACAGAGCTCCCGATATGGTAGTTAATGTCCTTTATAAATATGTTTCAATGAGTATTTGACAACTGATATTGCCATGTTTCACAATATACGAACAGGGTAAGTTGAATGATTGTGTATAGAATGCAAAATTGCCACTAGAACGTCATTATGGCCTATTAGGATTCTCATGCTTCAGAGGTAACAGCCAAATGATACCAACTGTTTGAATGTGTACCAAATTTTGTCGGTAAGATAACTCTCCTTGTACGACAGCAAACGTCAAAGTTGAGATATGATAATGATGACAATAATAATATCTATAATAATAATAGTGATAATAATAATAACAATAATAATAATAATAACAATAATAATAATAACAATTATGATGATGATAATAACAATAATAATAATAATAATAATAATAATAATGTCAATAATGATAATAATAATAATGTCAATAATACAGGGTACTTATAATGCCCCAATTCCACATGAAATTATTATGTGCTCAAGGCGCAGTGAAAAAAAAAAGAATTATGAAATACAAAAATCAGTACACACACGAATTTACATGAAAGAAATGGAACAATGATAATGAAAATAAGAAATTACATAATATGCCATTCCAAGGGAAAGCAGTTACAAGCAAATGAGTCTTGAGGGCAACTTTAAAGCAGTCAACATTAGAAATGTAACAGATCAATGATAGCTTGAGGCAACTGATTCCACAGTTAAGGTCCAGCGTGCGCACATTAAGTATAGTGAGAAAATAAAGGGAAACGAAAGCCAATGCTACTATAAGAGAGCTCTTCTGGAAGCTGGTGGTCCCTTTTTCCAGGCCATCAAACATGAAGGTGACAATTTGAAAAGAGGCAGTCGAGTACTTTGTGACGGTAAATTGAGAGTAATGCTGTCGTGTTTACTGCTGTAGGTGGTCATCCCTAGGTATAAAACGTGCCCGTATCTTTCCGAGATATCTACAATGAACTGTCAATGAGGTTACAAAATCATTAATGATATTACAATGATCACTTAACACTAGGATCAACTGCATGTTAAATCTGTGAACACGATCAGAGATTGCTTGATGTATTTCAGAATGCTCAAAGCTGTGGCCTACTGGGCAGAGGCGACAAAACGAGTCTTTTTTAATAGTCATATATCTTTTAATGACCTTACATTATTATAATCAATTATGAAACAGTCTGATTGCAAGAGGTGAATACATTACTTTGAACTATGGTTTTACCCGTCACTCTGCTTGAACACAATTATCCGCGAAGAAGACGGATAAAAAAGACTCTTATTCAGTTGACAATGGATGGCAATATTATGACGTTAACAACTTGGACTGAAAGAATTACGAAATACACAGGACTTAGTTGCTCGGCAGCAGATTGGAGAAGTTGGCGTGAGCTCATCCGTGTCACAAAAGCGCATTTTTGTGCTAAGTGAAATTGTGACAAAGATATAATTACATCTATATTTATAATGTTATGATAAAAACTTGGCAATGGACTGTTAAAGTGTCTATTTCATTGTACTGCAGACCTTAACGACCAAGAGGAATCATTTCTACTTATAGTGTCAGAGAGAAATGATTACAGTTGAACAAGTTGCTTGTCTGGAATACCGGACATTCTTCAAGGGCAATTATAGGAAATCTAGTTTGAATCTTTCTTCCGAGAACCACTGCTAAAATAGCTTTTGTGTATCAATTCTGAATTCCTTCTAATCTTCCGACTTTCTCAAAACACACTCTTAACTTTCCAGGAAATTATATTTGAACAACAGCTTTACTATCATGTAGCTCCGCTGCGAAGACTATGACATTGTCTTTTTTTTTTTATTCGATTGTTGAGTTACAATCAGTCATTGGGGCATTTGCAAACATCGATGTTTACAGCATTGTTGTTGTTGTAGTTGGGCTTTTGTGTATACATGTATATAGAAACATGTAACATAATATAATAATTTATGGAGACACGCTAACTCGATACCTAGCTATGTAGGTTGAATTTTCTTCCTTTTGAGTGCATCGCGCCATCGTAAAAATAGAATGTCACCGAGGCGAGAGTCAGGCGATAGATACCTTTCTCCGTACCAGCAAAATCATGTTTTATTCCCCTTGAAAGCCTCTACAAAAAGGTTTTCTCTGCTCTTGCGATACAGAATTTGATGAAGTCAGTTCAAAGCCAAGCTCACGCATAGAAGAGTGTTTCGCTATATTATAATGTAGTGCTTGTATAGCGGTTAGTGCCGTCATAAAATGGCACGGTCGGACGGTTGTCAAAGGTAAATTGTTTGCGGTGAGATAGTTTCATTTTTTTTTTATTCGGAGGAAGTGGAAAATATGAAGGCATATTATAAGCATGGCTAAGGGACATTATTGGCAGCGAAATTGAGCTAGAAGTGTCGAAAAAACGAGCTCGAAATCATGAATGTGTATAAGCAAATGAGAGGGAGAGAGAAAAGCCCTCTCAAATTATTGATAGTATGGCATATCTCCAAACCACTCTGAAAAGAGCGAAACTCTACGTCAGGTATAACATATCAGCTCTGAAATATCTGGTCATCGGTTACACAGCAACGACACTGAGAGTCGTAATACGTTAAGACACAGTGTCATGGTGATTGTGTTGAGGTGATGTTCCTTGTTATCTCTACCATTTTGGAAGTATTGTGTAGTAGTGTCACTAATATTATGGTTGCCTTCGAAATCTGCGTGTAGCGATCGGCATGCAAGTACAAAACACAGACAGATAAATAAATGGATTTGATAAATAACTAGGGCATAATAGGTAACAACAGACAATGGTCCATTTATACTTCAATACAACTGTACTAATAACTCGCACAGAGTTTACAGTGATGGTAGTGATTCCATGACAGATTAAATGACATTTTGTTGTTGTTGTAAAAACCAAGTTCATTATTAGGACAATAACTTACATGTACATAAAACAAGATAAAATCATCCCTCAAAATAATGATCATGACATCGAGTAAGAAATTGTCAGCGATGAAATATACCTTAGTTGGTGTTGTTGTTTTTTGTTTTTTGTTTTTGTTTGGGGGATTTTTTTTCGCATTATTGCAGTTGGAAGCTATTCTTAAGTCCAGAAGAATTACAAGACGTTTGACTCGATTTTATAATGCAATCGCAAAAGTAGTTTTAGATTTTGACAGGGAATCTGCATCTGAGTCTTGAAATTCGCTTATCTTCACTTTTTTTTTTAATATTGGTATCTCTAGGATGTCAGCAACATTATGTGTACGCGAAATAAAAAAGGTGTCCCCTCACAGAATAGAAATGAGCAAGGCAAGGGCATCAGCCCTCGATATCCCAATGTAAACAGACAGAGTGGGCGAACGGGTCGGATCCACTTACCGTGATGTCGATGTGCTCAAGCAGACGAGAGACCAAGGTGAACACGAGTTACTGCTGTAATTAGGATGTCTACAGATGTTTTCCCTGCCGGGAGCCTAATAAACAGCTTATTCGGCACAGCTTGTATAGATGCGTGCGTTGCAGCAGAGCTCAGAGGCGCTGTCGGTTTAAACGTGTTCCAACAGTGGGTCGCATACGCCTACTGGTCACATTTCACAGGGACAGCGAACTATCAAATATTCAAGATGCGACAGCACACACGGATATTTGAAAGCGAACGCAATAACTCGCACCCTTACACCCAATAGTTCAGCACCAAAAGAGTTAATTCAATATAGAGAATGGTCCGTGAGCTGTAAAGAGATAGAGTGCGCGCGTCGCTCCACTATAACAACAAAATTGGCGTCTCCGTCCCTCCTATTGGAAATATCACGTGAAACTCATTTGCATTTTGTTCACACTCGCCGCTGATAGTATCAATCCTGGAGGTCGCAGGATACTTTGTAAGCCATTAACGTAACCGGAGATGGCATGCCTCGCGATGATCAAAGGGCAGAGGCGGTTTTTTTTTCTCCTACCACTTTTCCTTCCTCCAATTTGTGACAATAAGAAGTAAACGACGTATACCTATCAGAAGCGCGTGAGACAACGTATCGTTGGCTCAGTGAAGACGTATGCCTTTTGAGAAAGTCGTATAAAAATAAGAACGTACTCTGAGGTTACTGACTGTCTAGCAACCAAACGCTCCTTCCATGACAACGAGAGAGAGAGAGAGAGAAAAGCCATCCCATATTATACATCAGTAATGAAGTGCGATAATGAATTCGCTGCGTGTAATGGCCTAGTCTTTCAGCCATTTCGTGCTATAGCTGTCATTATTCTGTCAGCCATGCAGCCAGTGAATAGAAGTCGTCAAAATGATTCTGTGAAGCGACTTTAAAAGGGGAAGACTGCCGTTATTATAAGCTCATTATTCATTCTTCTGCTAGTTCTGTATTAGGTCCAGCTTGCCCACCTTCCAATGGCATTTATCTTAATGCTCCCTGCACATACGGAGGAGCTATTTTCCGTACTGCTCCTTCTGTTTAACCAGGGCCCTGTTTTATGAAGAGTTATAATTTATTATAAAATAGTTGATTTCTATCATAAGTCTATGGCAGCCTGTGTGTTAAGGAAATTTATAATCGATTTTATCTTTTGATAAAACGGGGCCCAGAAAGAGAAAATTCCACCAGACTGTTAGTAAGACTACGTAGTGAAGATGGGGGACTCCGACGAGTCTGCTGCTACAACGAGGCGCCATCTACATGACGCGTTAGTACTTGGGCTGAAAGTGGCTGAGGGTGTCTTTTCAACGTGCTATTCACTCTAAAAACGCAAATGTTGAATCAACATTTCAAAGGGCCGAGGAGTGACAGCATTTTTTGAAGTGTTGCATCCAACTTTTAAAATAACATTTTAAATGTTGAATCTAGCAGGAAAACCAACACTTTCAAAATGTTGTCACTCCTCGACCCTTTTAAATGCTAATTTAACATTTGTGGTTTTAGAGTGTTGTTTCGTGCCAATTAAATGCATGTCTGCTTGTGTGTGTGTGTGTGTGTGTGTGTGTGTGTAAGTAAAAGATTCCATTCACATTTTGTTTACAATGTATAATACTCCTTGACAGGAGATTCATTTTGTACATTTGAATATTAACTTGTACATTATTTGTTCATCTGAACATTCAAGTGAAATGTATCTCACTGAATGAAATCGAAATAAAAGTAAACGCATAGGTGTGTGTGTGTGTGTGTGATGGTGAGTCAGTGTCTGTCTGTCTGTTCTATTGTGGATTTGTGTCATCGATTAATTCCGTGATAGAGTGTTAAAACTTCGAAATTTCGAAGTATTTAAATATTGTTACAACCAAAATCACTCTGAGAATGATCGCACAAAAGAAACAATCAACTAATGTTCAGGCGGTTTATTAACAGTGATATTGTGGGTACAGACTCGTAATCGGTTTTTACATCAGTCAATAATGATCAAGAAAAACAATTATAAATCAGTAATAGAATCACTTTATACACGCATTACATGCAATATCCCTGGAAATGTCCAAATACGATGCTCGATGCACAAATGAATGATCCGCGATGCACTGATGAATGATACCTCCGACGTAAATCAAGAGGCGCCGGTTACAATACTCCACGGTATATATCCAGGGTATCCACGTTATAGATCCACGGTATAATGTTCACAGCGAAATGTGCAGGATCCAACGTTATGACAACCACGTCCAGTGGATGCGTTGAATGATGATTCACTTTATATTGTCCAGCTAGGAATCCAGTCCGTCACAGCTTTGCCGTAGCAATGTCCGTTGACATTAAAATATGGAGTCTATCTCCAATGTAGGCAAATTAATTCTCTGCAGGCAAAATGTCTCCCAGGCCTTATCTCCACAAACAGAACAGGTTAGCAGGTAACACAGGACCGACTATAACAAGTCGTTTCAGAGCCAGAAGTGACGTAACTCTCAGAGCAGTGGTGTTAGGTACTCTGCCTACTGCAAAATTTCTCCGGCTTTTATATCCATTCACCCCTTTCTAGTACATTCTGTAATTTTCTCCAACCTGGGGCCACATACTTGTATGTACTAGCAAGTCCAAGACTGTTCCAGAAATCCTAGATGACTCACTGCCTAACTATGTGCATAACATCCTACCAAAAATAACTACCAATCACATTGGGCTACAAGGACAGTGCCTCACTCAGCCAAATACATTTGTATGTTAGCACTTCCTAGAACCTTCTGGAATGGGTGAAATCATTCTAGATTGAGTGAGCTATAATGTATTTCCTGTCACATGCATGTACTGTAGCTACATTGTATACCACCTAGAAAATTCTCCACTAATCTGGTCAGCCTGTATGTACTATATCTATACCAAATAGAATGTTCTCCATTAATCTGGTCACCCTGTGTACATACACATTAAAACAACCATGCATATAGTACATCATACATGTACATACTTGTAACTACTAGTGTGTACATTTGTGACAATATTGTGGTTCTTTGCAGTGTTTTGCCATGGCAACAATATAACATTGCCCGCAACAAAGCGATGAATAGAGTAATCTCTTCAAATGAAACTCAGTGTAGTTTAAACTGCGAAACAAATGCAGTAATGCGTTGAATGACAAATTTTAGGTTTCCTGTATACAAGAACTGTTAACCGAGGAGAGTATAAAGTGCATCCCAGGAGAGATTATTTTTTTTTTTACTTTTTAAGAAGTGCTGCGAGCAAGAAATATATGAAAACAGAAAACAAATTTTTTGAGTTATTGAGACATATTCTTTTTGGTTTGTCTATTATTAATTTTGTTTTGTTTGTTTTGTTTTATGGGCGTGCTTGAAATGTTCACAATTTCCAAACCTCGTAAATCGGAGCGTATGATTCCTACACCACACTGTACCATGGGCACTCAATCATTGTACCTTCCTTGCAGAATATTGTAATACATCTTTAGTACACAAATTCATACCATAACGACCAGTAACATTCTGTATCTGCAATTGGCACCATAACATGTTCGTCTGAAACTTGAATATGCCTTTTGAAACTCACACAACAGAATTTGAATATTAAGAACTGATGTTCATAATCACATAGCATATCAACAACACCGTTTGTTAAATTATCTTTATAGCTTAAAACATCAATTCATACTCCAGTCTGTAGTATAGACATCGTGTGTGCTGACCTTCATGGAACAGGTGAAGTGATTCGAAGAGTGTCATCAAACACTTATAAATCATTTGAAATTCTACGTTGATGATCAATTTTGTTGTAGTTATTATGCTTTTATTTAGACCTCTTTTCAACACTTCTCCCAATAATTCTGCCTAAGAGTTCGTACTGGTTCGTAAAGCTTATCTTGTACTTCACTCTATAGAATAACACGCGTTTCTTTCCTATAACTGATATATATGTTGTATGCAAATTGCAGTTATATTGCAAAATTTGTACGATTTCAACTAGAAACCTAACTTCAGAATTTGATTGGTTTAGAAACGGCTTGTTCGACTTCAATTCTTTAATGTGACAAACAGTAAAAGTTTTATCAATATTGGACAAAAGCTACGAAAGAACTTAAGGGTTCTTTTTAAAGCTAAGTGGTATTTTGTTATTGTTTGTTTGTTTTTTATTCCACAGTCACATATCATGCAATGAGATGAGGACGTGATGATGGATGTCATGGTCTCTTCCACTTCACTTCCAGGGGGGGGGGGGGGGGCATTTCATGAAGCGCTTTGGTCGGATTTTTATTTATTTATTTATTTTTTTTTTTGGGGGGGGGGGTCAAATTTGCTCTCAGCCAGTCAGAGGCAAGGAATTCGGTAGATTTTAACAGTTTGTCAGAAAAAAAGATGAGTACGGGGAACTCGAAGGGTTCGAAGGGTGTGAGCAGTAGATGAACGAAGAAATCTAGTTGGTTTGTACTTATGGAATAGTTCCTGAAGGTAACTGGGTGCTGTGCCATGTAAAGAATGGAAAACCAGGATCAAGATCTTGTAGACAATTCACTTGTCAACGATGACAATCATGCATAATTAAAATGATATGATGGCACTATGGCGTGTGTAGACTCGTGGAGGCTACTGTGGAATTACAGTAATATTAAAAAACAGTACGTGTCTTTGGCTAGTCTACTGAAAACGTGCTATACAGCAGTACACTTCATGATCCCATAGCTTCGCTTATGTCCGATTTTGATTGATGGAAATCCTATTGTTTTGTTGGTTTAAATTCACTTTTTTTTTCACTAAAGAAATGATATAAAAACTAGAATGTAATTTCAGTTTACGTTGGTTCTAACACAGATAAGAGGTTGTCCATATTTTCCGTTAAGTGTAAGAAAATCATATGCCGATGTACAGTGTAGTGAATAGTATTTTGTGGTCAGTTGTTATGGGTAAGTCAATAAAATATCCATTCCTGGTAGTGATGCGACTTTCAGTTGTAAACTAAAGATAAGCTTTGTTTTTCCTTTTGTCAATGTTTTAGCCATGAACAAGCAACCTGTTATTTTGAGTTTTGTAATTGATTGTGTATTGTATGTTGTATTGTTGTATTTCTGCCAAATTATAATAATAATAATAATAATAATAATAATAATAATAATAATAATAATAATAATAATAATAATAATAATAATAATAATAATAATAATAATAATATTTTTATGGAGCATTGAATCCCTGAGTTTTTACCTTGACCATCATAAACTATTTTGTACATTGTGTAGAGTTTATTATTATCTCGACATACCGATTTTCGCTTGTGTTTCGTCATCTTTCGTAATTTAGCATGTTGTACTAAACGCTTATATTGTTTCTTTGGAACCTACATCCTACAAGCATTGCTTTTTAGTAGGTTCCTCATATTTACACATCATTTTATTACATGTCCTTATACATTTGTGAAATTATGTCTAAAATTGAATGTTGTGTTATACATATTTTACTCCGAAATCAAATGGAATATGAAGCCTGAATATGGAATGTGGAATATGGAACTTGAATTAAAAAAAGAAAATAAAAAAAAATAATAATAATGGTAAATCTGAAATCGATATAAAACTGCTATTATAGTTGTGGTTTTGTGTCTCAGATATTCATCTTTGGAGAATCTACCAGCTTTAAATGACAGAAGTCATACAAAATTGAGTGTGTAAGGCCTACACAGCTTTTATGGAGTGACGTTCGTTATTCATCAGATTTGTCCATCCAAAAATGAAATAAGGTTCGTTATTTTGAAGATATGTTTTTCTAAAACACACGAATTGCTTATACCTGGAGTGTCGTTAATCCGCAAATGAAAAAGGGTTCGTTATTTTGTGACGTTTTCCGAAGATTCGTTATTCCGTAGGTTCGTTATTCCGAAGGTTCGTTAATCTGAAAATAAAATAAGGTAAATTATTTCAAAAATCCAAAAATGAAATGCGTTTTGTTTTTGTTTCTTTGTTTTGTCTTTTGTTTTTAATTCTGACTTTACTGTTAGTCAATTTGAAAATATAAAAACGGTGCGTACTAACGAAAGTTCGGAACTACGAAAAATATTACGTTTTCAGATTAATGAGCCTTCGGAATAACGAGCCCTATTTTATGTTCGGATTAACGAACATTCGGACTAATGAAGTGTAACTGTTTTTATGCCTCCGTTCCCATGGGAGCTGAAAGCATATTTTATATATATATATATATATATATATATATATATATATATATATATATATATATATTATATATATCTATTCTTGTTTACCGTACATTGCACAAATTTGCCCCTGTCTACTTTCAAAATACTCATCTTCACCAACCACCACGTAATCTCCGCTCATCAAACTCGCTAAAATTACAGGTACCTCGAATCAAGCATAATTGGGGGGATCGGGCGTTTTCATATAATAAAATGGGCCCAAAACTATGGGATGGCCTACCAAAATCTCTTAGAGAAGCATCTTCCATTGATGGTTTCAAAAAGAATCTCAAGACATATACAGTATTTTCAATTTGAATTGACAATATTGTATACCTGTATGTATAGTATGTGTACGTATATAGGCCTATTGTTTGTTGGTTTGTCTTATTATTTTTTGTGATACTGTTGTAACGTGACACAATAATGTACTCTGTTATAACATATATATATATATATATATATATATATATGTGTGTGTGTGTGTGTGTGTGTGTGTGTGTGTGTGTGTGTACAAAATGTCTACAAACCCTGACATTGCTTGGGATTTTGCATCAGCAATAATACTGACATCAATTTCAACAAGAGTAGTTCTTGTTTGAAGTAGAAGGGAGAGAGTAGGTACACGTACTGTGTATTAAATTCTCATAATTGCCCAATTAAGAGTGAAAATTCTACTTCAAATTACAAAATGTACATTTTGAAAGGCAAGTGTTTTTAAAGCAAGACTTACCCCATGAACTGAAATGTCCCTTTTACTGGTACTGATAGTTACCAGTTGTTTGGAGACTTCTGTACAGAACACTATTGTGTACATGAAGCATCACACTACCAAATGCACCCACACACTGCAACCATCGTTATTGTAGATGTATCACAAAGCGCACACAAAATACGGCAGTGAAAACTTTCTATTCTTGGTGGAATCAATATTTACTAGATATCCTGCAACAGACAATCATTTCACTCAATCAACTGCCAGAATGGGATACATGCATGTTCTGCTTACCCAGCCAGACTGCACAACAATTTCAGTTTGTTATTAAAGGTGAAAGAGTGGACAACATACTGAAAACCTGGTACAAAAAGGTTCTTAGGATTATAGAAATTCTGCTCATTATATCGGCTATTTCATTATAAATTGTATCTCTAGCCAAAAGCAAAATATAGAAAAGAATTACCTTCACCAGGGTAAATGAAATAAGCAAATTTGCTACATCAAGTGTTTTTGTTTGTTTGTTTGTTTGTTTGTTTGTTTGTTTGTTTGTTTGTTTGTTTGTTTGTTTGGGTAATTTCAGGTATTTTGAAATCTCAAGTCTCTTTATACCAAGTTTCCACTCTACCTATGGGTAGACCACTCCTTACAACCTGCTTGGTTTGAAATCTCTTTTTTAACCAGAAGATGGTACCAACAGAAAAAAAAAAAAAAAATCTACTAATCTACTACAAGAATGCAGTAAACCACTGGCAACAAGTCGGGGAAACTTTAAAGGAGAACTGGGCAAGTGTTTTAACTACCGTATCTGAATGCAGGCGTATCATCATCCACAACATTCAACGGCACTTCAGAACAGTGGTCTAAACTGTGGCTTCTCGGCATTTCTGTTTGCTGGTTTGTCCTTCATGCGTTTGCTTGTGTGCACGAAACAGCACCGATCTCTGCTCCAGGATCATTCGACACCATGAGTATTGTGAAGCAGAGTAATTGAAACCAGTTAAAGAAAAGATTAGATTTTGGTCTTCACATGTTCAAACAGTGCACTTCTTGTGCACTTACAAGGTTGTAACCCATTGAGGGCTAGTCCCGAGTATACTCGGGCAGGTGTCTATGGGAAATGCGTGTTGTAGCAAAATCAGTCTGTCCTCAACGGGTCAATATCACTGTCCTGCTACATGTAGATGGCCTAATGGCATTAAAAATGTCATCACTCTCTAGCCACTTGCCTAATTTCCCTCAAAATCTCCCCAAATTGTTTGCTCGGATTTTACTCCTTCATTCCAAACAGGTTTTTTCACACCAGGTAACTGTTGTTCTCCAGAGATTCAAACGGATGTGTATGGAAAACAGCTACAGGTCTACCGAAATATGTACAGTTGCATAATTGTTGACGCAGCTCCCTATGTACAATATAAAATGTTGCCAGGATGGGAGGTGAATATATAGGGACGAGGTAATACACTCTGACACACAACAAGCACAGATTTATACGTGAAGGGTGTGTCAATTTCTTGATGTTATACAGACAGACACACCACAATGTGACTATGAATCTTTCTCCGTTTTGCATCTGTTTTCTCTGCCTTCCTATCTTGGACTAAAGAGAGCTTCCTTAACACACAACTGATTGATACCTTAGCAGTATTATGTAGAAGTTGCAACTACCAGTAATTGTGTGTTCAGTACATCGTTAGTTATTGAGTTACAAATGATAGTACTCTTTGAAGTATTATCACATGCAACTCCACCGACTCTAACAGTCAACCAACACCTAAGTAGAGTGTACATGTATATCCTGTGTCTGTGTTTGTTATACAACATGTACAAAAGTCTGCATGTTAGCTCCAATAGGCAAGGCAAAAGTGAATGTGTAGTGAGTTTATCCTGGTTCTGTGTGGCTCATTTAGGCTTCTCCTTCCATAAGAGGATGGCTTGTTTAATACACGTTTAAAGCATTACCTTCTAGCTTAAATTGTATACATCAATGATGTGTCAAAAAAGAAAATATCATAATTCATCCATTAATAAAACTTACTAGGGTCAATCCACGTCAAATCATCCAATTTTCAGAAAAGTTGTCACCCGACCCCCTCCGATTTTCTTTAAAATCGCACCAAATGTTCCCCAAAGTGTCTGACGGAGAATCCCAAAATATTTTGCCCCAAGGTCAATTGGTTGCTAAGATACAGCCTCACATAGCAACCGGTGCGCATTCCAAAATATTAGTTAAAAGAAAATTAGGCATTTTTGTTTGACTGTTTTAGCATGGATATTAATGCAAAAATGTTCATTATCTGGAAATTGAGAGAACTTTATAGTCTTTGCAAGAAAAACTTACTGTGACGCGAAATTGACTTTTCGTTAACGTGCACGAGGTCACCGAAAATGATGTTAAATGTTAATTTTGAAAATTTTCATGCATATTTAGAGGCTAATATCTTCCACATTTCATCACCTTAGGTTCTAAAATATTATGCTGTTGAAGGCTTTGGCTTGCTCAGTAATTTTGAAAAAAATCAGCGCATTCATGCGCACCGTTTTTACGGAGAGCGCCCTCAAAGTTGACAAAAATGAAAAATGTGCCAAATTCAAGGTCACGGATCACCCTTCGTCCCACCTAGGAATGGCATCAATTTTTGTGTATTGATAGACATTTACCTATATTATCTTGGGTTACCAAAGAAATTTTGCTACCGAAATGTTCAATGGCAAATTTACCCCACCAAAAATGGTCGTAAACGGCCAAATTTCCATGTAATATCACATATTGGGTTTAGAGGACATTTCAAATGTCCACACTTTCAAGATGAAAAGCACTAGCCCTGTGATATTTGCAGTAGGCATAGTCTGTTATACATATTTCAGTAATATATACCACAAAACACTTTTATTACTTAATAATGACCTTGAAATTTAATCCAAAATTTGATAAAAACAATAAATTGCTCCATTTTCCTCATTGCACTGCATATAAATACGTGTTTTGAAAGACATTTCACAGAGCAATATTTCAAGAATTATGAAAGCTGAAAGCCTACCTTATTAAGGTTCTAAAGTATTTGTGCTCTTCTTCCAGATTTAGTGTCAATTTGATCATGAATTCTTTACCCTTGACCTTGAAGCCCTTCTAAAAATAGCTGTAAATTTGTTAACTACAAATTACACACACGACAGGTGTATTATGGCATGATATACTTGTGATTCTTTCACAAACACAAAAGCTTTTTATGGTGTAAATGTATATACTGGAATTAATCTACACTCATGCTTGCAAGATATGTTACAATTAATAACTTTGTTCTGACAATGACCCTCAATTTATGACCTTCAAAATCATGAGAAATGCCTATTCCTCTCCATAAAGACCTGTATTATGTACTAAATAATAGTTGATAATATGGACGTTGCGCCCAACATAATATAGATTCTTATTCTAACCTGTGAAACGCACATTAAAAGGACTGAGAGTCTTCTTTTTCGGGGGATTTGTTCTGTACCTTATGAAAACTTCCAAAATCATTTCAATTCTTATGTATTTTCTTGTTTTTGGAATTTCTTATGTATTTCTTTGTTTTTCATTTTCCAAAGCATAACTGTGTTTTCTTTTATTGGAAATTGTCACGGGCCACTTTTCTACCATAACCAGAATAAAATTAATCAATCAAAGTGATAGATAGTAAAAATGGTCAAGTTTTTATGAGTTTCCAAACAAAGCACTGTTTTCCATAGGAAATGCACACAAAATCACAAAATATTACTGTCCCCTTTTTTGATTGAAATTGAGGGTCATTGTCAGAACAAAGTTATTAATTGTAACATATCTTGCAAGCATGAGTGTAGATTAATTCCAGTATATACATTTACACAAAAAAAAGCTTTTGTGTTTGTGAAAGAATCACAAGTATATCATGCCATAATACACCTGTCGTGTGTGTAATTTGTAGTTAACAAATTTACAGCTATTTTTAGAAGGGCTTCAAGGTCAAGGGTAAAACATTCATGATCAAATTGACACTAAATCTGAAAGAAGAGCACAAATACTTTAGAACCTTAATAAGGTAGGCTTTCAGCTTTCATAATTCTTGAAATATTGCTCTGTGAAATGTCTTTCAAAACACGTATTTATATGCAGTGCAATGAGGAAAATGGAGCAATTTATTGTTTTTATCAAATTTTGGATTAAATTTCAAGGTCATTATTAAGTAATAAAAGTGTTTTGTGGTATATATTACTGAAATATGTATAACAGACTATGCCTACTGCAAATATCACAGGGCTAGTGCTTTTCATCTTGAAAGTGTGGACATTTGAAATGTCCTCTAAACCCAATATGTGATATTACATGGAAATTTGGCCGTTTATGACCATTTTTGGTGGGGTAAATTTGCCATTGAACATTTCGGTAGCAAAATTTCTTTGGTAACACAAGATAATATAGGAAAATGTCTATCAATACACAAAAACTGATGCCATTCCTAGGTGGGACGAAGGGTGATCCGTGACCTTGAATTTGGCACATTTTTCATTTTTGTCAACTTTGAGGGCGCTCTCCGTAAAAACGATGCGCATGAATGCGCTGATTTTTTTCAAAATTACTGAGCAAGTCAAAGCCTTCAACAGCATAATATTTTAGAACCTAAGGTGATGAAATGTGGAAGATATTAGCCTCTAAATATGCATTAAAATTTTCGAAATTAACATTTAACACCATTTTCGGTGACCTCGTGCACGTTAACGAAAAGTCAATTTGGCGTCACAGTAAGTTTTTCTTGCAAAGACTATAAAGTTCTCTCAATGTCCAGATAATGAACATTTTTGCATTAATATCCATGCTAAAACAGTCAATCAAAAATGTCTAATTTTCTTTTAACTAATATTTTGGAATGTGCACCGGTTGCTATGTGAGGCTGTATCTTAGCAACCAATTGACCTTGGGGCAAAATATTTTGGGATTTTCCGTCAGACACTTTGGGGAACATTTGGTGCGATTTTTAAGAAAATCGGAGGGGGTCGGGTGACAAGCACTGGATGATTTGACATGGATTGACCCACTAAACAAATGTGAATCCACACAATGGTTGACAACCAAATTTCTTGAAAAGCATCAAAATATTGTAGATGCAAGTTGATAGTGGCCTAAACTATATAAGTGGACGATGTGGCCTAAACTACATAAGATTTGTTTAATCATTATTCAAAACATATTTCATCCAAAACATCTTGATCAAGATTTAGTTTAATAACATTTGCAATACAGTAGACTTTTGTTACAAAGAACCTCTTATAATCATAACAAAATAAATTTGAGGTCAAAAAATTCAAAATTCATTGATATTTTACTGCTTATGCAACCCTGTTACAACCACGTTTGAATATATAACTAAAGAGATTTCTTCAATCCATTGGTGGTTACTTATACAATAAAGGCCTACTGTATTGCTCCTACATTGTATGTCCAAGAAAAGGAAACCTGCCTTCTTTGTTCTTCATTGTAAATAGAGAACAGTAAATTTAGACATAACTGACTGTAATGCAAGAGCAGCGAAGCATTAAACACTTCTCCATCATATCAATAAAATTTGAACTTATGACCTTTAAATTACACTCAGAGGATGCCGACAGTGCTCTGTGCTTTTATGACTACATATTGTACATTGTCACCCTGCACAGTATACCAAACATTGCATTTGATTACTGCCCTAACTACTGTACAGGCTGTTATTTTCGCACGGGTTTAATTTTCGTGAATTTCCCAAATCACTGTTGGACCGCAAATTTAAAAACACGCGAAAATGTCGCCAGGCACTAGGGTAGTAGTGCACATACATGTATACTAGGCACGGTGTCAATTCGCGAAAACAACATCTCGCAAAAATATCTGTGACCTCCTCATTCACGAAAATATCTGTGCGCAAAAATAACAGCTTATACAGTAATAAATGATTATACACAGGTCACTCATGAAATATAAATCAACCAAAAATTACATCCAGGAAAAACCTTTTTTTTTTTTTTTTTTGTACCAGAGGTCTCACAAGGTTAACAAAATTGTGCTTGCTGTGGTGCATGTTCGGTGATACTGTAAAAGTGGAAATTTTCGCGGTGTTGAAATTTGTGCGCATTTCACGCAACCAGAAACTAGTGCGAAAATAAAAGCATGCGAGTATTTTTGCATGCCATACACGTATGTACCAGTACTTACTGTCTTGATTCCGCGAAATTAAAAACACACTAAACTCTTTTTACCTGGCCAAGCGCGAAAAATTAGATCAGCAAAAATATCTACTTTTACAGCATCCCAGGCTCATACATGTGTGTATTACTTCTTTTCTGTATATCTTACTGCCTCACATGCTTGCTTGTTTTCCCTTTAAATCAGGCATTATCATAGTGTGGTTATGTGCCCTACCCCCCCCCCCCCCCCCCCCCATTATTCCTATTACACTTACAGTGTACAGGTCTAGTGAACTCCTGTTATGATGAACACAGTTAAAACAAAATTCTGGTTACAACAAAATAAAAATTCAGGCTGCAGCATCATCTGCTCTATGGTTTTTAATGTTTATTTGTCTGGTTATACCGAAATTTCGATACATGGAACAAAAGAAAACTGAGGACTTTGTTATAACGGGAGTCCAATGTACATTATGTTACAGGTGTTCACTAACAATTGTGGTAAAGTTCCTCCATTAGTGATCTGGTAATGGAGGATTGACAATACTGTTAATCCCTCTTCCAAGCTCTGTTTGTCTGTGTCATAAACATTGTACAACCCTACAGAGATTCTAACTTTTAAAACCTGATGACTGAGAGTTTAATACGCAATTTTACCAAACCTTTGCTTTATATATGACTTTATGCCTTACCATTGTACATGTACAGATGTATATGACACAAACATACTTTCCATAAGCATGTATGGGTTTTCAATTTACTGTCAAAACTCCTCATTATCAGAAACATTCAAACCAACTGCTTCCACAATGACACCAAAACTAGTGATTGGTTGAAAACATTGACACTGTAATAAGTTCATACTCCGCATATTCTGAGTAAGGGGAAGGGAGGGATATGTGTTATATAACTGGGACAGGGCATGATACTACACTGTATTATGGGGGACACACACTTCACAGAGGAGTGGAATAGATAGTTGAATACTAACTATCTATGTACACATGCAACGTACAACTTGTAAAGTTAACTCTAGTGATTAAATTTTCTTTTTTCACTCTGTTTGTCTACGTTTATAACTACAGGTGATAATAATAAGTAGGTACAAGCCATACCATGGAAAAAATTACGCTGTATGCCTGGGGCCCTCTGATAAATATGCCACTTACTTTATCACCGTCCATAATATCACAACACATACATGTAACCTTGCAATCACTGAAATCATGCTGAAAATGTATACACATTGTTTACTGTCGATTTGTTACGACTGCTTTTAGGATTCAGGTTTAGCCAACATTCAATAAATTTGTATAGGGAATACTTATAATGTAATTCTACATGAAAAGAACCCTGAAATTTTGGTGATGAAAAAGAAAGAAATATACATCCATAAATTAGTGTGCACATATTAACTTAGCTAGGTCCATATAGATTTATTGATAGGTCAATTGAAGTTCATTATTTCCCCTATAACACCAGGGTCATAAACAGACGAGTCAACCATTTTGGTATCTAACACCCATGCAGATGGAAAAATTTATTTCAATGAAACACAGAATTACCTCCAAAAAAAAAAATATCAGCTTTTCCCACAGAAAAAAAAAAAGAAAGAAAAAAAGAAAGAAAAAAAAAGAAAGATTGGACAGGAACGCCTTTCCCCCCAACCGGTCACAAGAGCTACCAAATATACAATGAAAGTTGCATTAGATTTTCCCCTTCAAAAATATCACAAAAAAACAACAACAACAAACAATAACAACAAAATCATGAAGAAGGATAATCACCGCATTGGGATGTTCCTTTATCAGGTAGCTGGGTCGGTCTTCTTAAAGCCGAAGGACAATTTGGGCCGGCCGCTCTTTTTGTTAAGGATAAGGTCCTGTTCGGCCTTGTGCCGGCGCTTTTGCTCGCGCTCAAAGGCCTGGCGCTCCTCGTCCATTTTACGCTGACGCTCAACCATCTCCAAGCGCTCCTCCGCCTAGAAACCAGAAAGACAGGGCTAAATGTGAGCACTTTTGTCATGCAAAAACACCATCATCCACTAAGTTCAACATGTCCACTCTTTCACATCTTCTTTTCTTTCCTGTTTAAACATGATATTACATTTAACACGATTTTCCTCTTTGTTTTTGTTTTGTGGTTTCTTTCTTTTCTATTCCTCCTGAACGGATAACTCACTCAAAAATCTCTCCAGGTATTTTGGAAAACTCTCTCATTCTCCCTAAAACATTGCAAATGTTCAACTCGTTTCACATTGATGGGTGATGAATTCATCACTGTCTAAAAAAGAATCTGTAGCCCTGGAGTAGAGGCAATTATACAGCTCTGAAATTACCATGTGCTAAGTATTAAAGTTCTCTTACATGTAAGCAAGGCAACCAAAAAAAAAAAAAAAAAAGTCCCTTGGGGTGTATACTCACGGTTTGCTGCCTGACATAAGTGCAATTTGTGACCAAATGGACATATTCTCTCTTTGATGAAATTTTAATGGAGATGAAATAGGAAGTAATTACATTCCTTTTCCTTGTCATATTCCAGTAAATATGACACAAGTCTACAGTGTAATGGTTGTTCCATGGTAGAACTTGCATCTGGACTTTCAAACACTGCACCGCTCAGGAAAGTCATCTTTTATCTAAACTCTCTCTGCCTATTGCCCATCTGTATTTCATCTCCTAGTTATTTCATCAATATCCTTTTTCCCTCAAGAGTACCTCCAAAAACAAGACAATTATTTCAAGGTGATGCTTTTTATTAAACCAAACTGGGGAAAAGAAAATGTGTATTTTCAAATGTATATTTTGTCCAAGGGCACCAATTCAATTATTAAAAATTTTGACAGACAAGAGTGATTGGAATAGGAACATTATTTCTGCAAACTGGTCTCAGATCATTTTGAAGAAGAAAAAAAAAAAGAGAAAAAAACAAAACAAAAACCCCCACATACAAAGACAAATCTGGACCAGTTGCAAGTGAAAAACAAACCAAGTTAAACTTGCGAGCCTTCTGCTGCTTCAGAATATTCCTGCTCCTTTTGCCAAGTGGATTCCACCTTTTCAGCACAGCAAACTATTTCCTGCACTTCAAGTTAGCAACGTTATACACAAATCTTCACCTCTGTCAAAGATTGTCTCAAATTGTTAAAAAAAAAGAACAATGAAAGTTAGCAAAAGGGTTCAGTGATGCAATCCGTAACCCTCTCTTTGTCCTCTTGGCAAAAGCTTGACTGTGGAAAAAATCAAGTGGTTAATACATACTGTGTATACATCTAGACTATAACCCTAAAAATCAAAAGTGTAAAGGATAAACAGCTATATGTAGAGGGATTCCTTATAAAGTAATACAGGGACAGTAAAGTTTGTATAAATTTGTCTTTTGCGGAACATTGTGTCTGACGAAAATTAACCAAAAGTGGGGCAAAGGGCAAGAATGAAAAAAAAAAATCCTATGCACAAATAACTAGCTATTTCTAGATGCACATAATTACATTGTGATATGATTGTGAAGACATATATTAGCACTTCAGATTAAAAAAAGTTTGCTTATGCTGTTGATAACATTGATTAAAAAAGGTGTGTTATGTTCATGTGACGGACTTTCAGACATGTCGTATACTGTCAATTTCTTTCCACTTAAAAAAAAAAAAAAAAAAAAAAATCAATGTGGGATGCTGATATGTGGTGTTCACATTATTATCAAAACTATTTTTTCCTCTATACTGATTATTTGTAGAGTAAAAGAAGATATGCTCTGCTACTGTAAGTACACGGGAGATTCCATAACAAAACATCTACAATGCTGAGAAAAAACATACCTGTAGATGCAGTTGAAACTACATACACTTGTAAATGTATAATGTCTTGTCCAGTGAGAAGGAAAGTACACTAAAACTTCATAACATTAGTGACAGAACCACATGCACTTTATCTAACTGAAGATTAAAAAAAATGAAATAAAATAATACAGAAAAGAGTGCAGTACAAGGGAAATGAACATCAAATAGAGAAATGAACCCAACATAGAAATCATGCAACATACATACAGTGTAGTTCTCACTCTACGTGTAGGTACATTTAGATTGTTATTTGAAGCTTTTCAATGATTTTGTTTCAAAGGGGCATGGAGAAAATACAGTACATCCTAAAAATTGATGGACAGCCCTTTAAATTCACTAACTGTGGCCCTCACAATACCGACATGGTTCAAAGATGTTTTCTAACATTATACATATTTCAGATCTGCATATTTTTCAAGTGCCATCACGGATTGGCAATTCGCAGCATTTACAGTGAAGGTATTTACGGAATTATCCCACATACATTGTACATACAACTTGGCAAGCTTTAAAAACTTTGAAAAAAAAAAAATACCCCAATAGGTATTACATGCTACACTGTATAGGGCCAACATGTACATTACCTAAAATCTGTAAAGCACACAATTTTCACAGTAGAAAGATGGCAAATCAAATGGAAGTGCATAATTTAAAGATTTTTGGTGCAAAGAATAGGAGATTAAAAGGAGTTGTCTAACCAATCCTACATTTTATCAGATTTCTTACTCC
Organism: Diadema setosum; assembly: GCF_964275005.1. Taxonomy (NCBI): domain Eukaryota; kingdom Metazoa; phylum Echinodermata; class Echinoidea; order Diadematoida; family Diadematidae; genus Diadema; species Diadema setosum. The sequence goes on along the minus strand of NC_092705.1, from coordinate 14,151,095 downwards.
TTCTCAGTTACAAATGTAAGTAGTGATCAATTTGTTTCCAAAATTTCTTGACTTTGCAGAGAGAAAAAAAAATGGAGATCAAGGGGTATGATATCAAAACTGCTTACATTTGCATGTATAGCAGAAATAAGATATATTGTTTATGTGCCAGTTTTGAAAATTTTTAACGAGGTTAAAAAAATGAAAAGAAATACAATAATTGATGCATTCAACATAGTTAGGCATCACTGCTGTGTAAATGTACAAATTTAAGCTCAAGACAAATGTTGCCGATGTAAACAGGACCTATTCTACATATGTTACCATATATTTTGAAAAGCATTTTAAAGGGTTTCAAAGAACATATTTCTCACTGATTCAAGTGTTCAATCATTCTTGGCAACACTACGTGTACATGAACATACTAGAAAGTAAACATTTTGTGACTGGTTAGACAACTCCTTCAAGTACAAAGTAAACACAAGTTCCCATGTAGAAGTGTGCTTGCAGAGAAGTGGGAATGATAGAATTAAAGTTAGAAGAAACACAGAGTAGTAAATAAAACATCATTAATACTTCAGGTGCCCTTTAAGACAGGAAAATTCTGTGTGACTTAAAGAAAGGTGTCATCAGTCAATGATTGTCCCTATGGCAAATGAATATTACATAACATCAGAATTTACAAAAGCCGGCAAATAAATGGAAATCTAATGATGCATGCACTAGACTCGAACACACATGCTAACAAGCATAGAGGCTGACGGAATAATTTACACAATGAACCAAAATCCTTTCAGAACTAGTAAGAGTTGACACATATCAAATTCTTTTTTGTTTCTTTAATCTTTAATCTGTATCATCCGAACTAAATCAATACAGAATTTACTGGTTTTTTTTTTAAACTGTCAGTCAAATATGAACAGAAATAACATGAACTATGCATGAGTGAAGTGCTTAATGGCTGCTTTCACCTGTATGATAAAATCTGTAAGGTATAAAAAACAGAATGTAACACTGGTGAACCTGTGGATTAAAAGAATTATTGCAACAGTAGATTACAAGTGTATGAAGTAGCATAAGAATCAAAGAAATGCATTAGCACTGATTTTATGATCTTGTACAATGTAGAAGTTTTCACTGTCGTCCCCTCTCATGAAAAAAAAAGGTTCAAACAGGTTAATGTACGTGTAAATACACATGCTTGCATGTTTTATGTATGTGTAAACACTGTATGTGTGTGTGCGAATGTAAATATGAAGAGGGTGTGGATATCTTAGTGATTGTGTCTCGGCCTGACCCCCCACAATGACTGGACAATGACCACTCACCAGCTTCCTCTGCGCATCCTCAATCTTTTGTTGATTCTCCAGCATGATCTTTTCCAGTTCCTCCCGCTTCTTCCGCTCTTCTTCCTGCATAGTCAAAACAGACAAAGTCCTTAGCAACGACCACAGCCGAAGGGTTCACAGACACTATTAGAACAGTCATTGTTAAAGGACGGAGTTCACCATAATATCAAAAATTGTACATAATGTGCAAGGGTATGAGTGGATTGAGTGAATGTAGCAATATTAGAAGAAAACATCAGTGAAAGTTTGAGGATAATCGGGGATTCCGTTAAAAGGTTATGAATTTTTAAAGATTTGGTGCCGTAATCACTGATGAGAAGACTACTACAGCTAGAGGTGTACGTAGTTATAATGTACTATATATGAATGCTTAGAAAGATATTAAGATGAACTTGTCCTTTAAGTTTAGTAGGACCTTTATAAAGTGACTACATCAGTCTAGCTATTCTCATATTATATTTGATGCTAGACTACAAGAAATAGACTGTAGTAAGGTGTAGTAAGGAGAGACCTTTAGAGAGAATTTCACAAGTTTTCTTGCTAACAAAAGTGTGCAGATGACACAGCAGGGTGCTACAAACCAGCTTGCCTGGGTTACTAAATCTCACTCAAGGGCAAGTAAAATCAATGAGCACTTGTCCATTAAGTATGGGGTGGGGCGTTTGACTATGTACAAGTTCATACAATGTACCCATTTGGGAACACCCTTCCATAATTCAACTGATTTTAGCTGGCATAGATGTACACGTAGGCACATGCAGTCAGATACAATACACAAAACAACTGTCTTGCACAACGTGCACGTAAAAACTGTTGAAGAACGGCTTGTTCTTCAGGATACGGTTCTGTAGATAAGCGATACAAAAACTTTTGTTACATACAAGTATACATGTGGTTAAGAAAATAATTTAGTGATGCTAGACTTATATACGAGGCTGAATAGTGTTAGAACACACACCTCATTGTACCACATCTCCACAGTAATAGTACTTGACATCACTATCTAACATCCACCCCTTTGCTTGATGTGGCTCTCCTGCAAAATCCCTTGCACTAACCTCTTTGGCTTGCTGAGCTGCGAGTTCTGCTTCCCTCTGTTTCTCCATCTCCTCCATCATCTCTTTCTCCATGATCCGCTTGGCCTCCTCCACTCGTCTCCTCACCTCCTCCTCGATGTCATCTTTCCTCTTCTCCAGCTCCTCCTCCACCCGCTGGGCGACCATCTCTTCCACTCTCCGCGTCACTTCCTCCTCGATCAGCTTCGCCTCCATCTCCTGCTGACGTCTGCAAGGAGTTGAAATGATTCAGAAGTACATTGAAATATGTTCTCCCACAACACACAGACATCATACAAAAGCGCATGAGAGATGCAGGGTCTACATCTCTCATACACATAAATTGTATGTGGCAATGCCGTAATTTGTGAGTCAGTTTTAGTTCCAGAACAAGACCTGGACAAAAATTAGATTCTAGAAGTACTGGTATGCTCATGTCTTCTCTTTTCTTTTTTTTCCTCTTTCTTTCCATTTTTGTTTTTGTTTTTTCTTTTTGGTCTCATACAGTATACTGTACATGTTCATATATGCGAATGATGCTTGATACATAAACATACATTGTAAATGCTGAGTACATGTAACAAATGATTGTTTTTCAGCATTTATTCACTTAAACCTCACTCAGGAGTTCATATTAGACACTCTTGTGTCTGCCTTTCTACTGTTCAAAGAAGAGTCAACTGGAGGTCAACAATGTGTCAGCATACAACCACTAAAAACATTGTCAAATTCATACAATAAATGGGACAAGATCAGGACCATCAATGCTACACACAAACCATGAAAAGAATCTCAAGAAAGAGTTCCTTTGGAAGCCCTCCATATGATTTCTTCATCACATTTACTTCACACTACTTTTCCAGTAGTATATACATGTACTACTTTTCCATTACATGGTACATGTATATTTCTTCCCTTCAAGAGGTGAAAAAACACAAACCTGTACAGTTCACTGTACTGTACAGTGTATGTCAAGCAACAGTTATGATTGGCATAGATTTTACATTTTCTGCATGTCAATGCACAACTGAACATTGCACCTCTCCTAAATTTCTACAAGTGTACCTAATACAATATGTACAAAACATGTACAATTGTATACGTATGTGTGGGACTAGCTGGAAAACCAATATCCCACCACACTGCACTGATTACAAGTACATAACGCAGTTTGGGTTTTGGCCCACATCACAACAGAAACCCTAGGGGAGAGTGGGGCGATGTGGGACATTATTTCAAGTTCGCCGATTTTCTTCTTACATTGTATATCTTTTTATAGAAGAGATGATTACATGTACATTTCCTTTTGGGCTTGCATGAAGGTTCATATGGTAGGTTACATACATGTAAAGAGCCATGGTAAGCTGGGGATGGCACTGTTCTCAATTTTCTGCAGTTAATGAACAGAAACAAGGAAAAGTAGAAATTACGCGGTGCGTAATATATGTCCCCGCCGGAAGTAGCATTTAGTAGCAAAATGTACAATATAGGTAAAAAGATGAAGGTCAAAGGTCAAAGAAGTCAAAGGTCAAAATTCTACGTAGAAGTTTTGAAGCCCTCACCTAGTGCCATCACATAAAGCAAACGGAATCGAAATCGGGTTAGAAATGGCGAAGGAGTAGCATTTTGTAGCCAATGTACAATATAGGTAAAAAAAATCAAGGTCAAAGGTCAAAGAAGTCAAAGGTCAAAATTCTGTGTATAAGTTTTGAAGCCCTCACCTAGTGCCATCACATAAAGCAAACGGAATCAAAATCGGGTTATAAATGGCGAAGGAGTAGCATTTGGTAGGAAAATGTACAATACAGGTCAAAAATCAAGGTCAAAGGTCAAAGAAGTCAAAGGTCAAAATTCTGTGTAGAAGTTTTGAAGCCCTCACCTAGTGCCATCACTTAAAGCAAACGGAATTGTAATCGGGTTACAAATGGCGAAGGAGTAGCATTTTGTAGGCAATGTACAATACAGGTCAAAAATCAAGGTCAAAGGTCAAAGAAGTCAAAGGTCAAAATTCTGTGTAGAAGTTTTGAAGCCCTCACCTAGTGCCATCATATAAAGCAAACGGAATCAAAATCGGGTTAGAAATGGCGAAGGAGTAGCATTTTGAAGCAAAATGTACAATATAGGTCAAAGGTCAAGGTCAAAGGTCACAACTGAAATTCTGTATAGAAGTTTCAAAGCTCCCATGTAGTGCTATCATATAAAGCAAACAGAATCAAAATCGGGTTAGAAATGGCGAAGGAGTAGCATTTTGAACATTTTGATCACACACGGACGCACACACGGACACACGGACGGACGGACGGACACACGGACGGACGGACGGACGGACGGACACACGGACACACACACGTACGGAGCCCGTTTCATAGTCCCCTGCTCGAACTCGTTCGGCGGGGACAAAAACCTTATTTTTGGGGAGAAGTTGACCCACCTGTGGGTAAAGTGGGACAACAGCAAAGGGAAAAATGGGACGGTGGGGGTGAAGTGGGACATCCTATAGAAATGTCAAAGTTGGAAGGTGTAATGAAACATTGGTAATTAAAATAGTCAAACATGCTTTACAATTATCTTTATTTCAACAAAACAAGTTTGAACAACATGTTTGAAAATCTGAACTGCTTAAATTGTTTCCTTGCCCAGTAGTTAATAAATACGCCTGTATAAACTTAGGCCTGCTGTATCTCCATTATCTTTATTGATCTTTACATTTTCTTTTCAGATTACATCAACTGTGAATTTGGGTAATAAATATTGTTTGACTCATCTTACATGTAATATGTATGTTTGTTTTGTATGAATTAGTTTTCTATGTTAGAAAGTATATGATGTACATTGTATTTAAATATTAATAGCCATTTCAACCAACCATGTAATAATTTTTCGTTTGTGTTTAGCTTTTAGTATGAAGATCAAGGTGACCAATCTCGACTAGCACGTGTGCTAACTTTTGGTTTCCTTGTTAACAACAACTTTGTAGAATTACGCTACATGTATCACATTTAAATCTCAAATGAGTTTATTTAATCATGTTATTGTAAAGGAGTAATAGATTATGTATTTTTTTTTTCATATATGTATGTAAATACAATTGTATAATGATTGAAAATGTACATGTTCAAATGTTGTTGCTAATAAAACTTCAAACTTTTGGAAACTTTTGGAAATACATGTAATGGTATTATGAGGGACAAATGGGACATGTTGTCCCAACTGTCCCTCACATGACATTACACTGTACATAAATATGTACAGTCTGTAGGACTACTCAGTAACCATGCAGGCATTTGTCAAAAACAAGTTATATTAGTTGCATATTAATAAGGCTCACCACCAGCTTAAATTGTACCCTTGAAATCATGAATACAAAGACAACAGGTTAATTAACCTGATTTCAAAAAAAATATATATTTTGGGGAAAATTTTCATTAGCAATTTATACTTACTTAGAATTTGCCGAACTGCATGGCTTTTTAGTGTGATGTATGGTTGCTACAAGCTTGTACATTGTAGGGGCTTATTGTAGATATAAACCAACTGCTGATTGGTTGGACAGTTTTTGATTCAGAGAACGTGTCCCACTTGACCCGCGTCCCAACTCACCCCGCTCTCCCCTACACTAGCACCCCTTAAATGGAAATTAAACTTGATTATGTTGATAATATTGGCATTATTTGGTCAGGACCTGAGTAATCTGCACTACTTCAAAGCTGCAATTACATTGTATTTGCAAAATATCTGCATCTTGACCAGGCTGAGGACTTAGTGATGCAGTTCCAAAATGATACAGATTTCCAAGGTGCTGTTTAAAGGTCACCTCCCCCCCCCCCCCCACCCCCTGCAAAATTGGAGGGGTGTACACAGTTACCATGATGATGACCAGTAAGCTTAAATTTGAGTATTTCTTTCTTCTTCCAGGCAAACAAAAAGTGTAGTTTACACTGAAGTTTGTAAATGCTCTAACCCATACACTCTGGATTCTGTGCAATAGTGAAATCTGTACAAAATGGTAGGAGTGTACTCGGCAAGAATATGGAGTAATTTTACAGCTGTACGTCAGAAAGGATACAAACTGTACTTTTGCTCAATTTCTGGCACTAATGGAGTTTCATATCAAAGTAGGTACGGTTGTATCTGAAGTTTAGCTGCACAACAAACTGCGTCAAAAAAACTGCATAAAGTACTTGTCGACATGTACAAAATGTATTAAATCACTTAAGTAAATCTGAATCACACACAATTGTATGTAGGAAGCATCAATTTTGACTTTGATACTTGGCATCACTGCACTGCTCAGAACAAAATTAGAATCTATACCTGAAAGCGCATGGTAGTGGTCAGTGTACACACTACATGTACGCGAAAATAATTTATAAGATTAGAACCTATATTTAATCAACAGAGACCATGCCATGCAAACAATGTTAATGTCAATAACTGAAAGTAAGTCCTGTATGTTACTTTACAGATGCATATGCTTTTATGTCAGACTTCCCTTTAAAAAAGAGAGAAAGTATTGATGTATAATATTATTGAAACCCAGTTGTCTTCTTGTCATGTTTTGTTTTGTTTTGTTATGTTTTATGTTTGTTTGTTTTTTTGATTTTTGTTTTGTTTTTGTTGGGTGTGCGTGCTTGTGTATTTCATCATCTCACATAACCCTCTCTTTATCTTTCCTTTCCACCCCCTCCCTTCATTCCTACCCTTGTTTTATGTAAATAATCTCCCTTCACCCCATTGCACATAGCCTCCCTTGTCTAACCCTGTTTTCGTTTGAGATTGTGTATCTTTTGTTGTTTTTTTTTCTTCCACTATGTATACAGGATACATGTATTTTTTTCCTCTTTTATTCCCGAGGGACCTTGTCTTACAAGCTATGCTTCATTAAGGTCTCCTCGTTTGCCTTTCTCAAAATATTGTTACCCTTTCTTATCATTTCACATACACATGTAATTATATATTTATGTATCTGCAAAAATTTAGTGTTAGTTGTTTGTTGTTCCTATATACTCCTGAAAGAAAGTGTCAATGTTATTGTTATGTTATTGTTATATTGCTTATTGTTGGAAGAAAGACAAATGAATAAATAAACTTGAACTTGAACCATGCGTTCTTGTCACTAGAACTAGTATAGTAAAGATGGGCCTCTAGAAGCCCTTTCTTCTAACAACAGTCTACAATATGTTTATGACTACAAAGAGTAGAGTCTATGCAGTGTGGCTCAAATTCATGCGACTGTGAGTGATCTGATATGTGTTTGAATGTAGCCTGTGCAATATTGATGCAATTTGGTCATGCAGAATAAGATCTATCGGGTAGGCCTAATTAAACCGATTTTATTTATACTGGAGTACAAATGTACATGTAGGTGCCTTACTTAATACTCCGCCTAACCACAGCTCAGCCTCAGGTAAGCTTGGTCCCTGTTGTAAGAAGTCATAGGGACCATAACTACAATTGTACAGTATAAATATCGGATCCAGGACAACTCGCCCTCGAGACAGGTCGCCCCGAAGACAGCTCGCCCTCGTTTTTCGAGGGCGAGTTGTCTTGGGTCTGAGGGTGAGTTGTCTCAAGTGGCGAAGGAATATACCCCGAATGTTTGATTTAATTTCAGACAAATAAAAGCTGCTTAAAATGATTTTGCATTTATCTGCCTAAATTGAATTCAAGAATGCACACAGTTTCTATTTTCTCTGATTAAATCATTCTTAAAATGAAAATTATGGCATTTTGTTATCCCATTTTCCCAGCCCTGAGATCGCTAGAATTGCTGAATTGTCCATGCCCAATTTGAGCTCACCCCCTGATTCTTCTCGGCAAACTGCAGTAAATTTTTTGACTTTGAATGCACCTCTTAGACTTCATTTACGATTCAGGTTTGTATTATTGATTAATGATGCTAGATAGTAGGTTAAATTTGATTAATATTTCACTGTCTTCGTTTATTCAGCAAAAGAAGAAGATACGATCTCGCCCTCGCCTCTTTTTCTCCCGCTGGCGCGGCATGCATTGTAGGTTGCATGCTGCATTGTGTTCCTGTTAACTGGAGTACAAGCAGCCTACAATGCACGCCGCGCTAGCCGAAGAAAAAGAGGCGAGGGCGAGATTGACTCTACTTCTTCTTCTGCTGAATAAACGATGACAGTGAAATATATTAACCGAATTCACTCTAATATCTAGCATCATTACAGTGTAATCATAAATGAAGTCTAGGAGGTGCATTCAAAATCCAAAAATTTACTGCAGTTTGCTGATGAGAATCAGGGGGCGAGCGCAGATTGGGCATGGACGATTCGGCAATTCTTGCGATCTCAGGGCTGGGAAAATGCGATAACAAAATGCCATAATTTTCATTTTAAAAATGATTTTAACATTTAGTCGGAGAAAATACAAACTGTGTGCACTCTTAAATTTGATTTAGGCAGATAAATGCAAAGTCATTTTAAGCAGCTTTTATTTTGTCTGAAATTAAATCAAACATTCGGGGTATATTCCTTCGCCACTTGAGACAACTCACCCTCGGACCCAAGACAACTCGCCCTCGAAAAACGAGGGCGAGCTGTCTTCGGGGGACTTGTCTCGAGGGCGAGTTGTCTGGCGCCCTAAATATCGTACGGGGGTGTTTCATAAAGCTGTTCGTAAAGTTACGAATGACTTATGAGCGACTGGTGATCAGTTCTTGTGCTGAATTATGGAAATTCTGATAAGTGTTGCACATCAGAACTGATCACCAGTCGCTCGTAAGTTGTTCGATACTTTACGAACAGCTTTATGAAACACCCCCAGGCCCAGAACAGCATCCATCAGCACCTAACTTCTAACCCAAACAGTGTCCCGTTAGTCAAAATAGAAATTAGAATAGGCCTAACATACGTTAGAGTCTATCGTTAGTAGACATTCCAGAAGTTCTACAATGTAGACCCCAGGCTAGGCCTTTAATAACAAGTACGAGTAAAAACTCAAAGTTAAACATTGTTTTAATATTGCAACAGGATACCAAACACAGCTCTTTCCAAATTAACATGAAATTATCGGTTTAAAAGCCATAAATAGCACGCCTTGCCCCGCCAGCGGCTTTCCTACGAAATCTCACATTCTTCTTTGTCTTTCCATCTCCATTCGTTTTTCCTCCTCTTGCCGTCTTTGCTTTTCCTCCTGTGCATTCCGCTTGCTCAAATCCCTGCCAAATATGTCAATTTCTGGGCTTGGAGTCCTTCTCTTTGATTTTGATCGGGATCTTTCATGTCTCCTTCGTTCTCTTGACCTGGACCTGGATCTCCTAGAAGATTTACTGCTTTTATGCCTTTCTGATCTGTCCCTTTCTCTTGATCTATCACGTTCTTTCCTTTCATGTTTCTCTCGCGCCTTCGATTTTGATCGTGATCTCGATCTGGAACGTGTCCGGGATCGCTTCTTTTTACTGGATTTCCTCTCTGGAGAAGAACTTTTACTTCTGGAACGCGGCATTTTGCTCTCAAAGTTATATTCTTGAAGAGTTCAAGCTGTTTTTCACGCAATCTTCAGTCACAGATGAAATATTTGTAAAACAAGTGTCACCTTCGGTCCATTTTCTTTCCTAGCGGCAAGTGCGTCACACGTATGGCTGTGACGACGATGTGTATACGACGAGCTACTATACTACAACATACAACATTGAACCTTGTCGCTCGCCTAGCCGCCTCGCGCGCCGCTGTTCAAGGTGTAATTGTGGCTTGGCGTGTACACTACGTAGCGTCGAAGAATCATCGCGCATGCAACCAAGAGGTTACAATGTACATGTACTGTTTGCACGACACCTCCGCAGCCCAGTCGCGCAGAGTATCCTTGCGGGTACAGCATATGGAATTTCTTTTCCCACCAACTCTTGCGCAGACCTGGTTTTTCATCCAACCAATCAAAAGGTTTGGTAGACGGTCTATGAATTTTGTTTCTTTAATTGCATTTTAAATTTTCATATTTGAACGGAATGACAGACTTCATAATAAGAATTTCGTTTTGAAATGATACTTGGAAACGTGTTCTTTAGCAACCTATGTGTGTTCGTCCTAGGAGGAGATACAAGGACCTAAAGTAAAACAATATACCATGTAATCCGTATAACTCAACGTAATTAGAGTCTTCGATATTATAGAGCACATCAAGACATATAGATAATTATAAAGAAGCTGATAACGCGTGAAATCCCAGGGTGAAATCTTAGAAAGCTGGCTGCAGACCATGTGAATGTCGTGTTGACACTGTATGTAAAATATCGATATTTTCAGCAACAGTTACTGTACAAGTTTTGTAGATATCGTCATCAGCTCATGTTGAAATAAAATATTCATTCTAACCTTTCCCATTTTCTGACGTCACGGAAAATTTGTAGAAGTACAATATTGTACTAGTATTGGAAAGGAGGCGCGATACACGAAATGTTCTCTTCAGTTCCTTTTTTTTTTTTTTTTTTCATGTATCAATATCATACAGTTACACCATAATTGCTTTGGGAGTTTTGATTCTTTCTGTTGACTATCCGTCTATGGATATAACACACAACGTCAAGAGAATGATTGCTCGAAGAAGTTATGGGTAACTGAGGTTGGAAAAAAATCCTGAAAATAATAACATCTTTCATAATGTGCTAAGCGCATCCCGTCCCCCGAGTCCTCCTCCCCCTCTCTTCTTCTCTCTCCCTCCCTCTCTTTTTCTTCCCAACTAGTAACAGGTAATTTAGGTTTTAAAAAAAAAATCTCAAAATATTATCGTTTAAGATGTGACAACAAGGGGTGGATCCAGGAATTTCGTGAAGGGGCGCAAACAATATTTCTGGTGCTACTTCCGGGGTTTATTTCATTTTTTTTTCTTTTTAGTTCTTTTATTTTAACAACAAATAAAGAGGGGGGGGGGGGCGCCCCCTCTGAATCCGCTAGATTGGACAAGGATCAAGGACCCCCCCCCCACTTCATCTTCCTTATCGATATGTCTCTTATATCTGATCTCTTGCTACAGTTATGTTTGATATATTTTGAGTCGAAGTGATGCTTGATGTATACACATTTCAAATCTCTGGTGAAAAAAAAAATATGAGTGTGTCCTCCATGACCGAAGAGTATATAGACCTACATTTTTAAGAGGTAGGGATAAAAGGGATAGGGATTAAACTTTTAGGGATAAAACTATTTATTGAGCTATCTATCTGTTTTATCATATATATATATATATATATATATATATATATATATATGACCCTGCACCACAAAACCAACAAAAAGTCGCCAGACATGAATTTTTAGTTAAAGGTCCTGTTTACCTTTGGGAAGAGTAATTTAAAAATGTTCAAGATATCACATTTAATGCATATGTGTAGGTCTGTTGTATCACAAAACCATCCTACCATATAAAGTTTTCACAAGAAAGCCTAAAATATAAGGAGATATAAGTGTTTTTCTCATCAAACCATAACTGTAGACAGTTTAGTCTGGCACATTTTTATCATAACTATTGTTCACATTTTGGGTATTTAACAATACTTAACATTGATTATATGGATTTAAATTTTTACAGTGGTTGTTTCTATCCCAAACTCACATTTTGGAACTATTTTGATGCACTAATGCTGGGTTTTTGTTTCATCTGCAAAAATAATGGTAAATTATGCCTTTAAGGTCAGATTCTGAAAGAGCAGACTCTAAGCTTTGAAATTATGTACGTGTATAACTCAATTCAAATGGACTCCCCTAACCTATATAAATATTGGAAAGAAAACACAAAAAGTGTGAACTGAGAAAAGAGGCTCAGAAGTACAGCGTCCATTCAAGCGCTTAATAGGGAGCTTTAGATTTTAGACGCGCGGACGTTCAAAGGAGAAAAAACATGGTCTGAGCGTGCGCAGTAGCGCACGTCAAGTTACTGCGCACGCTCAGACCATGTTTTTTTTTTTCCATTTGAACGTCCGCGCGTCTAAAATCTAAAGCTCCCTAATCTTGAACCAAGCCGCGCTAGCTGTGGGATGAAAGGGACAAAACACAGGATGTCAACCACCGGAGCAACAACAATGGAGAGATTATCAGATTAAGCTGAAATTGAGCATATTCTATCAACATATTCTGTCCATGATTAATGCCAACTTACAAAGCAGTAGCATTATATTTTCAAAAGTTTAGACTTGAAAATGAAGAGTGTACAAAGGATTTCAAGAAATGAAAAGGGGCCTCTAATACATACAGTACCTGATCAATCTATACTCTCTCCCAAAAAGGGTTTGTAGAAAAACTGCTGAAAACACACTTTCCCATTCGTGTTATGACCCCAAATTAAAGAATAATTTAGAAGAAAGATAGCTCTTTCAGAAAATATGAAAAACTCAAGATTGACATAGTTTACCCATTTCACCTGTTTTGAGTCCCCATGTGAAATCAAGGGGTGCGACTTTTTGTTTGTTTTGTGGTGCACGGTCACATATCATAATATGTACATGCTACATACATACCGGCTTTCGCGGTCGTCTGTCACTAATAAGCCAGGCCATCAGCCTGCCCATCTTTTAAACTATGAGATGCAATTACCTTTGTAAGCCTTCAGGTCTTGACACGGCAGGAAAAGAACATTGTACATGTAATACCATAGCATTGAAGTTTACTTTGAAGAATAAAACTCAAAGGCCAAACAGGAGATAACTATGTATATACAATTATTTTATTTGGTTTTCAATGACAAGGCAACCCCACCCCTTCAGTTTTCAATGCTACCCTTATAGAAACTAGTGCTGCCAATGTCCTATAATCCCGGGCCCTGAATCATGCTATTTGGGCCATCAGATCAAAGACCTCGTCAAGTTTGAGTCGTGCTCGTGGCTTTCGACATAGACATTTTCCCCCAATGTCCATTAGAGCCTCGATTTCCAGCTCTTCTCCCGTCATAAAGATCACACGACCGATCTGGTAGACATCAGTGGCGACACTCGTCAACGCTCCGTCCAAGATCAGCTCTGGAGCGTAGTGGATGGCGAGCGGGTCCTCTCGATAAGTCTCCAGCTGGTCCTGCTGGAATGCGTATGACGCTGGTAGGTAGGTGGTCGATGCGCTGCCCAGATCGATCAAGAATCCCTGGAAGGTGTCCAGGCCTGTCCTCTTCACGATGACGTTATCGTCCTTGATATCGTTGTGGAGGATGTCCATAGCGTGCATCGCTTTCACGCCTTCGATGATGTCGAGGAACACGGATGCAACCTGGCCCAACGTGATCTGATCGGCGTGTTCGGATGATGTCCACGCCTTTAAGGTGATCACGTTGTAAGTTTCGTCGTCACCCAGGGACTCCATGACGATGGCGGTTCTGTCGACTTGAACTGTTCCCACGCCGAACACTCGAGGGAAGACGCCCGTTCCAAAGAAGAGCTGAGGGAGAAATAAGTCAATCTTAGCTTGAAATTGTTTTTGTTTCGATATAGTTCTTCCTGTCTTGCTCATCTAAACACAATACAGTGCAATAAAAAAAAAAACACACACACACATCTTTAATATAAAAAAATAAGCACATGAAGTTTGGGAGGGATTGCACCAGAACGAAAAAAATATAGTCAAATTTGACTCGATCATTAAGGTGGCTTTAATGATATAAGAATGAAACTTAATTCATCTTCAGCTACAGAAGATGTAAAACGTTTGTAACTCCAGTGAAACGTAACGGATATAGTCTATCAGATTTTAAGTGAGTATACATATCGACTATTATGTTAAAAGGTATAGTTATAGTTGGTATAGTATTGGTGGAGACCAAGAAACCACTGAAATGAACACAGTAGGCGTGCCTACATATGCCATTCTAAGAGGAATTCAATTTATTCGATAAAAATCGGTTTTGGAATGGCTGAGACATCCAAAAACAAAGTAAAACAAAGCACTCGTAGCATACGTCCCAACTTTTATTAAGGATTGCTCTGTTTTGGATATCTCAGCCATTTCAAAACTAATTTTCATCAAATAAAGTTGAATTCCTCTTTTAATTACATGCTCTTTCATATTTCATAAGATGTTTCTCATCATCTCACCAAAAAGTGTCAGAAACGTGAAGTTTAGTCTCAACGAAAACTATACGATCCAGTAAATTCCATCCTACCTTGAGGAGACGGGCCTCAAGGAGAACCTCCTGTCGCACTTGTTCCTTGAAGTCTCCCTCATCATCGTCGTTGTCCCCATCATTAAGCACCTTGACGGCAACGCTCTTGTCGCCAAACTCCTCCCTCTCTCGGTAGGCCATCACCGTGCCGAAATTGCCACTGCCCAGTGTGACTAGGAAGTTTTGGTCATCGACCACGGGTTCGTACTTCTCGTCGACGTCGATATCAATGCAGGGGGTTGTCTTTCGCAGCATGGCCAGCTGGCTACCCGTCAGGTGTTTGAAGTCGTCGTCAGCGGATTCCTCGAGAATCCTGTAATTGAATTGATTTACCTGGTTAAATTGCAACTTTAGGGCTACGGACTTTCTCTGTAATTTTGATACTCGCAAGGAATTAATTAACATAAAGAATCACAAGAAAACGATTTCAAATCACGTTTTTGTCCTTAGGGCAATATCAACAATGACACGGATTATTTTCATCAGTTTGCAATAGACTCTTTGTGATTGTAATTTCAATCAAGATTAATTTTCTCGGGCTATTTCCATGGACCATTCTTTGTCAAGTGAAAACATGAGACGCAAAATATTTCATTTGATTGTAAGACCAGGCTTACCTGTTGAACTCTGTCTCCAGTTTATTTCTCAGGTCCGTTGCTTGTGCAAGCGAATCCTCTAAAGATCTACATTGATGAAAGTCGGAAGAAAACATATAGTTACAAACTTAAATCGATGTGATGGTTTCTTTTCAACAGATATCGATGTTCAATACCGTACCTAAAAAACAACAAACATAAAGATAGAGCAAGAAATACAAAGAAACAAGGTGTATCAACTGAGGAATTTCAACTATGGATGTAAACATGACGAAGACCAATTGATTTCATTTAATTGAACTTAAATCATTATTGCATTTCGCACGATGGGTCTAAGGCAACTACCCCCTGGGCAATTACCCCACCCTTCCCCTGACCCTAATCCTAATCCTAATCCTATAGTCCTGAGCCTAATCCTAACCCTAACACAAACTCTAACCTGAAACCTAACCCTAATATTTACTCTAACCTTATCACTCACCAGAATTTAGCCGAGGGTAATAATATTTTTTTTTTTTTTTTTTTTTGGGGGGGGGGGGGGGTATTGCCCTGATACGGGCAGGGCAATAATTATAATCTACGATTCTACTATAATAGAACATAAAAACACCAATGACTTACGTAATATGCTCCTCCTTGTCAGTTAACTCGCTCCTGTATAGAGTGAGGTCATTCTGCAATGGGAACAAGAAGAAAAAGCGAACATGCGCTATACACGTGAAATATGATTATCTGCTTTGACTAATTAATGTTATGATGTCTTTGACATCTGTTTTCAAGTCAGTTGCACAAGCAACTTCAGCCGTGTTAAAGATTAATGTGAAATGTATTTATTTATGGGGGTACTTATCGTACAATCAGGCTTGCACAAAAGTTTTGGTATAGCAACGAACTTACGGCGAGGAGTTCTAGTTCCGACTCGGTCTGGGCAAGGTGTGTTTTGGCTTCGTCCAATTCCACCTGAAGTCCTTCGGAGTGGGTCTGAAAGCAAATGCAATAATTTTGTTTTAATAAAAAAAAAAGAAGATAACTGAATGTTGATATTCGATGGAGAGCAGCTGGGCAAACCCTTCTTCAGCGAAGTACTTCCTGTATAGGTAGTGGCCAGAGTTTGCAGCCTGACCTATAACAGATTCATGTGGAAACTCATTAACACCATAATAGATTCGATGTTTACCTAGCACCCGGTACGTAGACTGAGAATGGTATACCAATTAACTCCAACCGTACGAATTATTATTATCATTTCAATTTGTAAGTTATCTGTTCTCACTGTTGATGGTTCCAATAATAAGCCTGTACTTCATTATGGTATAGCCTGAATATACTGATATGTCGACAATTGGATAAGACTATGGTTATAATGTTAACAATAATTATTATTACCTCCATTTCAAGGAGCGTGGATCGCATTCTTCGCACCATCCCTGAAAGTTTCTCAACTTTTGTCTGCTCTCCATTCTGAAAGAAAGAAAAAAAAATAACCACACAACTTTATAATCTGAAATGGTCGAATAGATTGCAATATACAGCTATACATTTTATGTGTATCAACCATAAATATATCGGAAAGCTGCTAAAAAGAAACGGACTACGTTGAAAGCGATTTTACTCGTCAAAATGATAATCAAACCACATGCATCATCACATTGTGATGATGGAAGAAAGTATAGAAAGTGGATCAAATAAAAAAAAAAGGCAAGTACAAAACAAAGTGACCTCCAATTGCTGTATACCTGTAATATAAAATGCACATGATCAAAAAGAGTACCTTCTCCCTTTCCAGAACAGACGATCTCTCTTTCTCGACCCGCAAGTCCTCTCGGAGTTGTCTGTTTTTCTTCCTCTCCTCACTCAGTCTCTTTCTGAGGTTGAGAAGTGTTTTGTCTCGGCAGACATCTCGTCTGCGCCTCTGCCTTTTCTGTCGGCTGAAGTGGGAGCTGATCATCTCTTCCACCACCGCCTTCTCGCCCAAGATTTTCTGACGAAGCCTTCGTTCATACTTCTTCACCTCTCCCATCTATATACAGTGTGCGATGAGGGGATGTTACGTTATACCATTGTTTCATATGATAGCAGCTCCATCTCAGACTTCCGAAATATCAGAAGAAAATGTAAAGAGCGTGTGATTTAATTATGAATTTGATGAGATGACTCTATCACGAATATGTTTTTCTAAATAATGTTGAATTCTAAATAATGTTGAATGTGTTATTGTAGTTAATACTCAAACATCTTCATTGGAATTTCATGTCAGCGTCCATATACCTATAGTATTTTCAATAGATTTTTAACAGTAATCTGAACATTTTCTTTGACGACATGGCACGTTCAATATGATAAAGAACTTATTTTAAATCTTTGTGAAAAAAATGATATTAGCCCTACCTGTCCAGGAACTCATCAGTGCATATAATATTGTATCTATATTATGCACACATTATGTGTTGAAAGAGGGAGTGTGATACCTTGAGAAGTCGAATGTCATCGCCTGTCAGAAGATGCAGATCTGCCTGAACCAAGGATTGGTTCGTGTCAGCGAAGGTGAACAATTGTCGGAAGTATTCCTGGCAAGAAACGAAAATATATTGCGATAGAAGTGTATGATTGGAGATAACTTGTGATACACGTATGAGTATGTCTCGTTTCAATGTACAAGGTCTTTGTTTTGTTTTGTTTGGTGAAACACATGAAACTAGAAGATGCGCAAATATATTTGCACCTTTCTGTAATAACACATGCTTAGCGAAGATGGCTTGCTAAGGATCAGAGTTTTATAAATACCTTCTTCCTGAGAGTCCCCTTGCTTTGATGGTCTAAGTTTATCACGTGACACCCAGCAGCCACCAGGTGACTGGAAGGTGTCGTTGTGAAGAGGGCGTGGTCAGTCAAACTTCCGCTGGGAAGCAGGTCTTCCAGAAATTCTGGAATCAAGCTATTGATAAGCCCGCCGATAGTGACATAAAAGAAAGGGGGTCGAATGAGATCAAAATAATGAGATACTCAAATCTTTTAGAGTAACGTGTATGCAAGGACAATTATTTTGTGATTGGATTGTACTTGGGTCTTGCACGAACATTGCATTTTCACATAGATTATCTGAAAATACAGGAAGAGTGCTTTCCGGGCAAACGGGTTTCATCGTTATTCTTTGACTTCATCTGGATGATTGTATACATTGGAAAATACAATCACATAGCATAGTGTTTCATACATACCTCATGTCGGAAGATTGCAAGACCACAATTGCGCCAGAAAATCGAAAAAGCACGATTTAATTGCACACGATAAGCCGTCAAAGAAAAGCACAAGATGCTATTCAGAGAACGAATATCATAAGTGAGCTTTATTTACAGCTTCGTTGACAAGAACGATCAAGATTTGCCTTTAGGTGCGCATTGTTTCGACACGAAACAATAAGGACGCGCGCCTTTATTATGGCGTAACATAGGACTATTATTCAGGCGTATTTTGTGCTGCGCGTTTTCGGTCCCCCCCCCCCTTCCGACTTGTAGGTGCGATTTTTTTTTTCTTAAGTTTCACAGTACTGTACTAGTAGTTTCTGATTTTACTAGCAGTTATTGCTAACAATAAGGCTTCAAACTAGTACCGGAATACCTCACACACAAACTGGTTGAATGAATTGAACGTTTTGAAACGCACAATCATATGCAAAGGCAATAACACTGAGGGGAAAATCAGAAACTTTGTTTTCCAGGTAAACGTGATCACATCAGTTCTGAAGTAATCTGCAGTATCCTTAATAGTTCGAAAACACTTTTCAGCATGCATACTTTATACGTACCTCATGTTGGAAGATTGCAAGACCACAATTGCGATACAAAATCGAACAAGCACGATTTAATCGCACACGAGATAAGCCGTCAAAGAAAAGCACAAGATGCTATTCAGAGAAAGAATATCATAAGTGAGCTTTATTTACAGCTTCGTTGACATAACGATCAAGATTTGCCTTTAGATGCGCATTGTTTCGACACGAAACAATAAGGACGCGCGCCTTGATTATGACGTAACATAGGACTATTATCCAGGCGTAATCTGTGCTGCGCTTTTTTGGTCTCAAGCCATCGATAGGACCCCCCCCCCCAACCTTCCGATTTGCAGGTGCATTGTTTGTTTGTTTGTTTGTTTGTATGTTTGTTTGTTTGTTTGTTTTAAGTTTCACAGTACTGTACTAGTAGTTTCTGATTTTACTAGCAGTCATTGCTAACGGTGTACATTAACAGTTATTGAGTGTGCTTCATAGTAAGGCTACAAACTAGTACCGGAATATCTCACCCATAACTGGTCGATGAATTGAAAGTTTTTAAACGCAGAGTTATATGGTAAAGGTAATAACACTGGAAAAAAAAAAATCAGGGACTCTGTTTTCCAGGTAAACGTGATCATATCATTTTGTTATGCTCTGAACTAATATGGATTATCGTAATTGCCTTTAGATACGTCTTGTTTCTAAACGAAACAATAAGGACACGCGCTTTGATTATGACGTAACATAAATGCCTGATTTTATTCATACTGTATGTGTTTTGAGGAGACTACGTCTGGCTTCACGGAATCCCCTCCTAGTAATATAAAAAATGAATAAAAAAAGATAAAACATAAATAAAAAATAAATAAAAAAAAAAAACCTCCCCCGGACATGCGGATTTTTCTGTCTAAATATACAGGTGCTACAAATCGAAAAAGTGCGATTTAATCCCACACGATATTTGGTTTCATTTTGTTCAAATACTTTAAGGATCATCATGATTATTATACTGTGGATTTATTAAACCTGTGAAGGTACATGCGCAGTTTTGATAATAAGAGTTTATCTATCTTCTTCATACACAATATCGGCGAAGCAAATGATTTGCACACTTCCCGGCGACGTTTGCACATTTCCAAGCTCCAATCCGGCCCCTGCCACACTATCATCTTCCTATTCAACGATGTATTGTCTCTAAATCTATTATCTATTGCTACCTATGAATAGATTTTGAGTTGAAGTGATGCTTGATATACATTTTAAATGTCTGGAGAGCATGTTTTCCGAGTATGTCCTCCGTGACCAAAGAACAGGCCTACATTTAAGGTATATACGGATTTTTGCAATTCTGGGTATAATATTGACAGCAATCTGTTATGGATAGAACTATTTAATGAGCTATCTGTCTTTATGTATGTATATATAACATATATGATATATACATATCGGCTTTCTCGGCCATCGTTATGCGATCTTTGTCATCCTGAGTGTGTGTGGAATGCTCATGGGTCGTGTGTTCGATGATGAGAAGTATAGGACCTATCTGTGTAAGCCTATTGTCAGGACTTCAGGACTTGAAGCGACAGGAAAGTAATCATAGCATTGACATTTACATTGAAGAATAACAAAGTGGTCAATCAGACGATGTTAACTATAAATTTACGACGTTTTCATTTATTTTTCCAATGACCATAACAAGGCACCCCCATGAGAAAATAATTATACGTCTGCCAATGTCCCTAAATCATGTCATTTGGACCATCAGCTCATAGACCTCGTCAAGTTTGAGTCGTACTCGTGGCTTTCGACATAGACATTTTTCCCCAATGTCCATTAGAGCCTGGATTTCCAGCTCTTCTCCCGTCATAAAGATCACACGACCGATCTGGTAGACATCAGTGGCGACACTCGTTAATGCTCCGTCCAAGATCAGCTCGGGAGCGTAGTGGATGGCGAGCGGGTCCTCTCGATAAGTCTCCAGCTGGTCCTGCTGGAATGCGTATGACGCAGGTAGGTAGGTGGTCGATGCGCTGCCCAGATCGATCAAGAATCCCTGGAAGGTGTCCACGCCTGTTTTCTTCACGATGACGTTGTCGTCCTTGATATCGTTGTGGAGGATGTCCATAGCGTGCATCGCCTTCACGCCTTCGATTATGTCGAGGAACACGGATGCAGCCTGGCCCAACGTGATCTGATCGGCGTGTTCGGATGATGTCCACGACTTTAAGGTGATCACGTCGTAAGTTTCGTCGTCACCCAGGAACTCCATAACGATGGCGGTTCTGTCGACTTGAACTGTTCCCACGCCGAACACTCGAGGGAAGACGCCCGTTCCAAAGAAGAGCTGAGGGAGAAATAAGTCAATTCCTGAAAATATATATTTTTTTGAATGGGATACCACACGTATGTAGTTCTTCCATAATTGCTCGTCTAAAAGCGTCCAGTGAAATCCGAATAAAAAACCCACATCTTTAATGAAAGATTTAAAGAAGTTTTGGAGAGAATACACGAGAATGGAGAAAACAAATAGTCATTATAGAATACACTTTTTAGTTGACTCGATGTTTTTAAAGTGGTTTTGATATAAGAATGAACCTCGAATTCCTTTTCAATATTTAATACAGAAGATGCAAAACGTTGGTAACTCCAGTGAAACGTCACGGATGTAGTCTATCAGATTTATACTGAGTACATATCGACTTAATTCCATCCTACCTTAAGGAGACGGGCCTCGAGGAGAACTTCCTGTCGCACTTGTTCCTTGAAGTCTCCCTCATCATCATCGTTGTCCCCATCATTAAGAACCTTGACGGCAACGCTCTTGTTGCCGAACTCCTCCCTCTCTCGGTAGGCCATCACCGTGCCGAAATTGCCACTACCCAGTGTGACTAGGAAGTTTTGGTCATCGACCACGGGTTCGTACTTCTCGCCAACGTCGATATCATTGCAGGGGGTTGTCTTTCGCAGCATGGCCAGCTGGCTACCCGTAAGGTGTTTGAAGTCGTCGTCAGCGGATTCCTCGAGAACCCTGTAAGCAATTGATTTTCATGGTTACGTTGCATCTTTACGGACTTTGTAATTTTGATACTCCTAGGAAATTGATAAAGATAAAAAATACGAGAAAACGATTTCAAATCAAGTTTTTGTCCTTAGGGCAATATCAACAATGACAAGGTTTATTTTCATCAGTTTTGAATAGATTCTTTGTGATTGTGTGATTGTAATTTCAATCAAGATTAATTTTCTCAGGCTATTTCCCTGGACCATTCTTTGTCAAGTGAAAACATGACACGCAAAATATTTCATTTGATTGTAAGACCCGGCTTACCTGTTGAACTCTGTCTCCAGTTTATTTCTCAGGTCCGTTGCTTGTGCAAGCGAATCCTCTAAAGATCTACATTGATGAAAGTCGGAAGAAAACATATAGTTACAAACTTAAATCGATGTGATGGTTTCTTTTCAACAGATATCGATGTTCAATACCATACCTAAAAAACAATAAACATAAAGATGGAGCAAGAAATACAAAGAAACAAGGTGTATCAACTGAGGAATTTCAGCTATGGATGTAAACATGATGAAGACCAAATGATTTCATTTAATTGAACTTAAATCATTATTGCATTTCGCGCGATGGGTCTAAGGCAACTACCCCCTGGGCAATTACCCCACCCTTCCCCTGACCCTAATCCTAATCCTATAGTCCTGAGCCTAATCCTAACCCTAACACAAACTCTAACCTAAAACCTAACCCTAACCCTAATATTTACTCTAACCTTATCACTCACCAGAATTTAGCCGAGGGTAATAATATTGTTTTGTTTTGTTTGTTTTTGTTTGTTTGTTTTGTTTTGTTTTGTTTTGTTTTCTTCTTTTTTTTTTGGGGGGGGGGGGTATTGCCCTGATACGGGCAGGGCAAATAATTATAATCTACGATTCTACTACAATAGAACATAAAAACACCAATGACTTACGTAATATGCTCTTCCTTGTCAGTTAACTCGCTCCTGTATAGAGTGAGGTCATTCTGCAATGGGAACAAGAAGAAAAAGCGAACATGCGCTATACACGTGAAATATGATTATCTGCTTTGACTAATTAATGTTATGATGTCTTTGACATCTGTTTTCAAGTCAGTTGCACAAGCAACTTCAGCCGTGGCTTTATTAAAGATTAATGTGAAATGTATTTACTTTATGGGGGTACTTATCGTACAATCAGGCTTGCACAAAAGTAGGTAAAGTTATGGTATAGCAACGAACTGACGGCGAGGAGTTCTAGTTCCGACTCGGTCTGGGCAAGGTGTGTTTTGGCTTCGTCCAATTCCACCTGAAGTCCTTCGGAGTGGGTCTGAAAGCAAATGCAATAATTTTGATTTGATAAAAAAAAAGAAGATAACTGAATGTTGATATTCAATGGAGAGCAGCTGGGCAAACCCTTCTTCAGCGAAGTACTTCCTGTATAGGTAGTGGCCAGAGTTTGCAGCCTGACCTATAACAGATTCATGTGGAAACTCATTAACACCATAATAGATTCGATGTTTACCTAGCACCCGGTACGTAGACTGAGAATGGTATACCAATTAGCTTCAACCGTACGAATTATTATTATCATTTCAATTTGTAAGTTATCTGTTCTCACTGTTGATGGTTCCAATAATAAGCCTGTACTTCATGATGGTATAGCCTGAATATACTGATATGTCGACAATTGGATAAGACTATGGTTATAATGTTAACAATAATTATTATTACCTCCATTTCAAGGAGCGTGGATCGCATTCTTCGCACCATCCCTGAAAGTTTCTCAACTTTTGTCTGCTCTCCATTCTGAAAGAAAGACAAAAAAATAACCACACAACTTTATAATCTGAACTGGTCGAATAGATTGCAATATACAGCTATACAATTCATTTTATATGCATATCAACCATAAATATATGGGAAAGCTGCTAAAAAGAAACGGACTACGTTGAAAGCGATTTTACTCGTCAAAATGATTATCAAACCACATGTGATGATGGAAGAAAGTATAGAAAGTGGATCAAATGAAAAAAAAAGGCAAGTACAAAACAAAGTGACCTCCAATTGCTGTATACCTGTAAAATAAAATGCATATGATCAAAAGGAGTACCTTCTCCCTTTCCAGAACAGACGATCTCTCTTTCGCGACCCGCAAGTCCTCTCGGAGTTGTCTGTTTTTCTTCCTCTCCTCACTCAGTCTCTTTTTGAGGTTGAGAAGTGTTTTGTCTCGGCAGACCTCTCGTCTGCGCCTCTGCCTTTTCTGTCGGCTGAAGTGGGAGCTGATCATCTCTTCCACCACCGCCTTCTCGCCCAAGACTTTCTGACGAAGCCTTCGTTCATACTTCTTCACCTCTCCCATCTATATAGAGTGTGCGATGAGGGGGATGTTACGTTATACCATTGTTTCATATGATAGCAGCTCCACCTCAGACTTCCGAAATATTAGAAGAAAATGTAAAGAGCGTGTGATTTACTTATGAATTTGATGAGATGACTCTATCACGAATATGTTTTTCTAAATAATGTTGAATTATAAATAATGTTGAATGTGTTATTGTAGTAAATACTCAAACATCTTCATTGGAATTTCATGTCAGCGTCCATATACCTATAGTATTTTCAATAGATTTTTAACAGTAATCTGAACATTTTCTTTGACGACATGGCACGTTCAATATGATACAGAACTTATTTTAAATCTTTATGAAAAAAATGATATTACCCCTACCTGTCCAGGAACTCATCTGTGCATATGATATTGTATTTCTATTATGTACACATTATGTGTTGAAAGAGGGAGTGTGATACCTTGAGAAGTCGAATGTCATCGCCTGTCAGAAGATGCAGATCTGCCTGAACCAAGGATTGGTTCGTGTCAGCGAAGGTGAACAATTGTCGGAAGTATTCCTGGCAAGAAACGAAAATATATTGCGGTAGAAGTGTATGATTGGAGATAACTTGTAATACACGTACGAGAATGTCTCGTTTTATGTACAAGGTCTTTGTTTGGTTTGGTTTGGTTTGGTTTGGTTTGGTTTGGTTTGGTTTGGTTTAGTGAAACACATGAAACTAGAAGATGCGCAAATATATTTGCACCATTCTGTTGTTTAGCGAAGATGGCTTGCTAAGGATCAGAGTCTTATAAATACCTTCTTCCTGAGAGTCCCCTTGCTTTGATGGTCTAGGTTGATCACGTGACATCCAGCAGCCATCGAGTGACTAGAAGGTGTCGTTGTGAAGAGGGCGTGGTCAGTCAAACTTCCGCTGGGAAGCAGGTCTTCCAGAAATTCTGGAATCAAGCTACGAGCCCATCGATAATAGGGACGTGAAAAAAAAATTAAGAAAGGGATTCGAATGAGATACTCAAATCTGTTAGAGTAACGTGCATGCAAGGACAATTATTTTGTGATTGCATTGTACTTGGGTCCTGCACGAACATTGCATTTTCACATAGATTATCTGAAAATACATGAAGAGTGCTTTCCGGGCAAACGGGGTTCATCGTTTAATATTCTTTGACTTCATCTGGATAATTGTATACATTGGAAAATACAATCACATAGCATAGTGTTTCGTACTTACCTCATGTCGGAAGATTGCAAGACCACAATTGCGCTAGAAAATCGAAAAAGCACGATTTAATCGCACACGATAAGCCGTCAAAGAAAAGCACAAGATGCTATTCAGAGAACGAATATCATAAGTGAGCTTTATTTACAGCTTCGTTGACATAACGATCAAGATTTGCCTTTAGATGCGCATTGTTTCGACACGAAACAATAAGGACGCGCGCCTTTATTATGACGTAACATAGGACTATTATCCAGGCGTATTTTGTGCTGCGCGTTTTCGGTCTCCCCCCCCCCCCCCCCTTCCGACTTGTAGCTGCGATTTTTTTCCCCTTAAGTTTCACAGTACTGTACTAGTAGTTTCTGATTTTACTAGCAGTCATTGCTAACAATAAGGCTACAGACTAGTACCGGAATACCTCACACACAAACTGGTTGAATGAATTGAACGTTTTGAAACGCACAATTATGCTAAAGGCAATAACACTGAGGGGAAAATCAGAAACTCTGTTTTCCAGGTAAACGTGATCACATCAGTTTGTTATGTTCTGAAGTAATCTGCAGTATCCTTAATAGTTCGAAAACACTTTCAGCATGCATACTTTATACGTACCTCATGTTGGAAGATTGCAAGACCACAATTGCGATACAAAATCGAAAAAGCACGATTTAATCGCACACGAGATAAGCCGTCAAAGAAAAGCACAAGATGCTATTCAGAGAACGAATATCATAAGTGAGCTTTGTTTACAGCTTCGTTGACATAACGATCAAGATTTGCCTTTAGATGCGCATTGTTTCGACACGAAACAATAAGGACGCGCGCCTTGATTATGACGTAACATAGGACTATTATCCAGGCGTATTCTGTGCTGCGCGTTTTTGATCTCAAGCCATCGATAGGACCCCCCCCCCTCCCCCACCTTCCGATTTGCAGGTGCCTTGTTTGTTTGTTTGTTTGTTTGTTTTTTAAGTTTCACAGTACTGTACTAGTAGTTTCTGATTTTACTAGCAGTCATTGCTAACGGTGTACATTAACAGTTATTGAGTGTGCTTCATAGTAAGGTTACAAACTAGTACCGGAATATCTCACCCATAACTGGTTAATGAATTGAAAGTTTTTAAACGCAGAGTTATATGGTAAAGGCAATAACACTGGAAAAAAAAAATCAGGGACTCTGTTTTCCAGGTAAACGTGATCATATCATTTTGTTATGCTCTGAACTAATATGGATTATCGTAATTAGTGGGAAAACACAATCAGCGTGCATGCTTCACGCGTACCTCATGTCGGAAGATTGCAAGACCACATTTGCGCTACAAAATCGAGAAGAACGATTTAATCGCACATGACATAGGCCGTAAAAGAAAAGAATAAGATGATATTCAAAGAACTAATATCATAAGTGAGCTTTACTCATCGTTTCGTTGGCATAACGATCAAGACTTGCCTTTAGATACGTCTTGTTCCTAAACGAAACAATAAGGACACGCGCTTTGATTATGACGTAACATAAAGGCCTGATTTTATTCATACTGTATGTGTTTTGAGGAGACTACGTTTGGTTTCACGGAATCCCCTCCTAGTAATATAAAAAATGAATAAATAAAAGATAAAACATAAATAAAACATAAATTAAAAAAAAACCTCCCCAGGACATGCGGATTTTTCTGTCTAAATATACAGGTGCTTTACAAAATCGAAAAAGTGCGATTTAATCCCACACGATATTTGGTTTCATTTTGTTCAAATACTTTAAGGATCATCATGATTATTATACTGTGGATTTATTAAACCTGTGAAGGTACATGCGCAGTTTTGATAATAAGAGTTTATCTATCTTCTTCATACACAATATCGGCGAAGCAAATGATTTGCACACTTCCCGGCGACGTTTGCACATTTCCAAGCTCCACATCCGGCCCCTGCCACACTATCATCTTCCTATTCAACGATGTATTGTCTCTAAATCTATTATCTATTGCTACCTATAAATAGATTTTGAGTTAAAGTGATGCTTGATGTACAATTTTAAATGTCTGGAGAGCATGTTTTCCGAGTATGTCCTCCGTGACCAAAGAACAGGCCTACATTTAAGGTATATACGGATCCTTGCAATTCTGGGTATATTATTGACAGCAATCTGTTATGGATAGAACTATTTAATGAGCTATCTGTCTTTATGTATGTATATATAACATGATACATACAAATCATATCGGCTTTCTCGGCCATCGTTATGCGATCTTTGTCATCCTGAGTGTGTGTGGAATGCTCATGGGTCGTGTGTTCGATGATGAGAAGTATAGGACCTATCTGTGTAAGCCTATTGTCAGGACTTCAGGACTTGAAGCGACAGAAAAGTAATCATAGCATTGACATTTACATTGAAGAAGATTAACAAAGTGGTCAAACAGACGATGTTAACTATAAATTTACGACTATTTCATTTATTTTTCCAATGACCATAACAAGGCACCCCCGTGAGAAACTATACGCGCTGCCAATGTCCCTAAATCATGTCATTTGGACCATCAGCTCATAGACCTCGTCAAGTTTGAGTCGTACTCGTGCCTTTCGACATAGACATTTTTCCCCAATGTCCATTAGAGCCTGGATTTCCAGCTCTTCTCCCGGCATGAAGATCACACGACCGATCTGGTAGACATCAGTGGCGACACTCGTTAACGCTCCGTCCAAGATCAGCTCGGGAGCGTAGTGGATGGCGAGCGGGTCCTCTCGATAAGTCTCCAGCTGGTCCTGCTGGAATGCGTATGACGCTGGTAGGTAGGTGGTCGATGCGCTGCCCAGATCGATCAAGAATCCCTGGAAGGTGTCCACGCCTGTCTTCTTCACGATGACGTTGTCGTCCTTGATATCGTTGTGGAGGATGTCCATAGCGTGCATCGCCTTCACGCCTTCGATGATGTCGAGGAACACGGATGCAGCCTGGCCCAACGTGATCTGATCGGCGTGTTCGGATGATGTCCACGACTTTAAGGTGATCACGTCGTAAGTTTCGTCGTCACCCAGGAACTCCATAACGATGGCGGTTCTGTCGACTTGAACTGTTCCCACGCCGAACACTCGAGGGAAGACGCCCGTTCCAAAGAAGAGCTGAGGGAGAAATAAGTCTATTCCTGAAAATATATATTTTTTTGAATGGGATACCACACGTATGTAGTTCTTCCATAATTGCTCGTCTAAAAGCGTCCAGTGAAATCCGAAAAAAACCCACATCTTTAATGAAAGATTTAAAGAGCGACAAGTTTTCGAGGGAATACACGAGAATGGAGAAAAAAAAAATAGTCATTATAGAATACACTTTTAAGTTGACTCGATGTTTTTAAAGTGGTTTTGATATAAGAATGAAACTCGAATTCCTTTTCAATATTTAATACAAAAGATGTAAAACTTTGGTAACTCCAGTGAAACGTCACGGATGTAGTCTATCAGATTTATACTGAGTACATATCGACTTAATTCCATCCTACCTTAAGGAGACGGGCCTCGAGGAGAACTTCCTGTCGCACTTGTTCCTTGAAGTCTCCCTCATCATCATCGTTGTCCCCATCATTAAGAACCTTGACGGCAACGCTCTTGTCGCCGAACTCCTCCCTCTCTCGGTAGGCCATCACCGTGCCGAAATTGCCACTACCCAGTGTGACTAGGAAGTTTTGGTCATCGACCACGGGTTCGTACCTCTCGCCGACGTCGATATCAATGCAGGGGGTTGTCTTTCGCAGCATGGCCAGCTGGCTACCCGTAAGGTGTTTGAAATCGTCGTCAGCGGATTCCTCGAGAACCCTGTAAGCAATTGATTTTCATGGTTACGTTGCATCTTTACGGACTTTATAATTTTGATACTCCTAGGAAATTGATAAAGATAAAAAATACGAGAAAACGATTTCAAATCAAGTATTTGTCCTTATGGCAATATCAACAATGACAGGGTTTATTTTCATCAGTTTGGAATAGATTCTTTGTGATTGTGTGATTGTAATTTCAATCAGGATTAATTTTCTCGGGCTATTTCCATGGACCATTCTTTGTCAAGTGAAAACATGAGACGCAAAATATTTCATTTGATTGCAAGACCCGGCTTACCTGTTGAACTCTGTCTCCAGTTTATTTCTCAGGTCCGTTGCTTGTGCAAGCGAATCCTCTAAAGATCTACATTGATGAAAGTCGGAAGAAAACATATAGTTACAAACTTAAATCGATGTGATGGTTTCTTTTCAACAGATATCGATGTTCAATACCATACCTAAAAAACAACAACATAAAGATGGAGTAAGAAATACAAAGAAACAAGGTGTATCAACGGACCCTAATCTTCACCCTAACACACACTCTAACCCGAAACCTAACCCTAACCCTAGTATTTACTTTAACCTTATCACTCACCAGAATTTAGCCAGGGGGTAGTGTCGGGGGGGGGGGGGGGGTTAATTGCCCCGATACGGGCAGGGCAAATGACTATAATCTACGATTCTACTACAATAGAACATAAAACACCAATGACTTACGTAATATGCTCCTCCTTGTCAGTTAACTCGCTCCTGTATAGAGTGAGGTCATTCTGCAATGGGAACAGGAAGAAAAAGCGAACATGCGCTAAACAAGTGAAATATGATTATCTGCTTTGACTAATCAATGTTATGATGTCTTTGATATCTGTTTTCAAATCAGTTGCACAAACAACTTCAGCCATGGCTTTATCAAAAATTAATGTGAAATGCATTTACTTCAAGGGGGTACTTATCGTACAATCAGGCTTGCACAAAAGTAGATAAAGTTATGGTATAGCAACGAACTTACGGCGAGGAGTTCTAATTCTGACTCGGTCTGGACAAGGCGTGTTTTGGCTTCGTCCAATTCCACCTGAAGTCCTTTGGAGTGGGTCTGAAAGCAAATACAACCGTTTTGTTTTAACTTATAAAAAGATAAAATGTCTGAATGTTGATATTCAATGAAGAGGAGGTGGATAAACCCTTCTTCAGCGAAGTACTTCCTGTAGGTAGTGGCCAGAGTTTGCGGCCTGACCTATAAATTCATGTGGAAACTCATTTCACCTCACCATTATTCGATGTTTACCTAGCACCCGGTACGTAGACTGAGAATGGTATACCAATCAGCTTCAGTCGTATGAATCATTATTATCATTTTAATTTGTAAGTTATCTGTTCTCACTGTTGATGCTTCCAAAAATAAGCCTGTACTTCATTATGGTATAACCTGAATATACTGATATGACAAGTGGATAAGACTATGGTTATAATGTTAACAATATTATTACCTCCATTTCAAGGAGCGTGGATCGCATTCTTTGCACCATCCCTGAAAGTTTCTCAACTTTTGTCTGCTCTCCATTCTGAAAGAAAGAAAAAAATAACCACATAATTTTATTATCTGGACTGGTCGATGTACATTGCAATAAACATCTATACCATTCATTTTGTATGTATATCAACCATAAATATATTGGAAAGCTGCAAAAAAAAAAAGGACTACGTTGAAAGCAATTTTACTAGTCAAAATGACAATCAAACCACAGGTGATAACAGACAGTAGAAAGTGGAGCAAAAGAAAAAAAAAGGCAAGTACAGAACAAAGTGACCTCCAATTGCTGTACGTGTAAAATAAAGTATAATAATGGTCAAAAGGAGTACCTTCTCCATTTCCAGAACAGAAGATCTCTCTTTCTCGACCCGCAGGTCCTCTCGGAGTTGTCTGTTTTTCTTCCTCTCCTCGCTCAGTCTCTTTCTGAGGTTGAGAAGTGTTTTGTCTCGGCAGACATCTCGTCTGCGCCTCTGCCTTTTCTGTCGGCTGAAGTGGGAGCTGATCATCTCTTCCACCACCGCCTTCTCGCCCAAGACTTTCTGACGAAGCCTTCGTTCATACTTCTTCACCTCTCCCATCTATATAGAGTGTGCGATGAGGGGATGTTACGTTATACCATTGTTTCATATGATAGCAGCTCCATCTCAGACTTCCGAAATATCAGAAGAAAATGTAAAGAGCGTGTGATTTACTTATGAATTTGATGAGATGACTCTATCACGAATATGTTTTTCTAAATAATGTTGAATTCTAAATAATGTTGAATGTGTTATTGTAGTAAATACTCAAACATCTTCATTGGAATTTCATGTCAGCGTCCATATACCTATAGTATTTTCAATAGATTTTTAACAGTAATCTGAACATTTTCTTTGACGACATGGCACGTTCAATATGATAAAGAACTTATTTTAAATCTTTGTGAAAAAATGATATTAGGTCTACCTGTCCAGGAACTCATCAGTGCATATAATATTGTATTTGGTACACATTATGTGTTGAAAAAGGGAGTGTGATACCTTGAGAAGTCGAATGTCATCGCCTGTCAGAAGATGCAGATCTGCCTGAACCAAGGATTGGTTCGTGTCAGCGAAGGTGAACAATTGTCGGAAGTATTCCTGGCAAGAAACAAAAAATGTATTGCGATAGAAGTGTATGATTGGAGATAACTTGTAATACACATACGAGTATGTCTCGTTGCAATGTGAGGTCTTTTTTTTTTTTTGTTGTTGTTTGGTGAAACACATGGAACTAGAAGATGCGCAAATATATTAATTGCACCTTTCTATAATAAGACTGTGTAGCGAAGATGGCTCGCTAAGGATCAGAGTTTTATAAATACAGTGTACCTTCTTCCTGAGAGTCCCCTTGCTTTGATGGTCTAAGTTTATCACGTGACATCCAGCAGCCATCAGGTGACTGGAAGGTGTCGTTGTGAAGAGGGCGTGGTCAGTCAAACTTCCGCTGGGAAGCAGGTCTTCCAGAAATTCTGGAATCAAGCTATAAGCCCGCCGATAGTGACATAAAAGAAGGGGGTCGAATGAGATCAAAATAATGAGATACTCAAATCTTTTAGAGTAGCGTGTATGCAAGGACAATTATTTTGTGATTGCATTGTACTTGGGTCCTGCACGAACATTGCATTTTCACATAGATTATCTGAAAATACATGAAGAGTGCTTTCCGGGCAAACGGGGTTCATCGTTTAATATTCTTTGACTTCATCTGGATAATTGTATACATTGGAAAATACAATCACATAGCATAGTGTTTCGTACTTACCTCATGTCGGAAGATTGCAAGACCACAATTGCGCTAGAAAATCGAAAAAGCACGATTTAATTGCACACGATAAGCCGTCAAAGAAAAGCACAAGATGCTATTCAGAGAACGAATATCATAAGTGAGCTTTATTTACAGCTTCGTTGACATAACGATCAAGATTTGCCTTTAGATGCGCATTGTTTCGACACGAAACAATAAGGACGCACGCCTTTATTATGACGTAACATAGGTCTTCCCCCCCCCTTCCGACGTGTATAAGTGCGATTTTACTAGCAGTCATTGCTGACGTTGTATTAACAAATATTGAGTGTGTTTCATAATAAGGCTACAAACTAGTACCCGAATACCTCACACACAAACTGGTTGAATGAATTGAAAGTTTTGAAACGCACAGTTATATGCTGAAGGCAATAACACTGAGGGAAAAATCAGGAACTCTGTTTTCCAGGTAAACGTGATCACATCAGTTTGTTATGTTCTGAAGTAATCTGCAGTATCCTTAATAGTTGGAAAACACAATCAGCATGCATACTTTTATGCGTACCTCATGTTGGAAGATTGCAAGACCACTTATTGCGATACAAAATCGAAAAAGCACGATTTAATCGCACACGAGATAAGCCGTCAAAGAAAAGCACAAGATGCTAGTCAGAGAACGAATATCATAAGTGAACTTTGTTTACCGTTTTGTTGACATAGCGATCAAGATTTGTCTCTAGATACGCTTTGTTTCGATACGAAACAGTAAGGAAGCGCTCCTTTATTATGACGTAACATACAAAATGTAGGCCTGCTTTATTCAGGCGCATTCCGCGCTGCGCGTTTTGGGTCTGCTCGGTACTTTGCTCGGTACCTAAGCTATGAGAGGACCCCCCCCACTTGGAGGGTTGTTTAGAAATCTCACGATACAATAATAAGTGTTCTTCATAACATTTGGATTGCAAACATAACAATATTACAGACATAACTGGTTGAATAAATTGAAAGTTGTTAAACGCTCAGTACACGTAAAACAGATCTGAATTTTATTCTAGTGCTACAGAAACAAATGGCGGGGGGAATTTTCAAAGATTTTAAAGATTCGAGATATCACTCTGCTCCTTTTTAAAGTGCTGGATATTTTCAGAGAATACCGCTATGCAATTGGTATATTTATGCATGACATACATAATATATCTACCTGCCTCATTCCTTATCTGATTATTTTTCAGAATACAAGAACACCCTTATCAAACAAGAAACAATGTGAAATTTAATTTGAGTGTTTCAAAGAGGATCACCAATTTAGGAAAAAAAATCAATTTCATATTGGGCACTCATAATGGAATAATTTGCCAAAAGAATTAAGAAATATTACCAGTCGCAGAATTTTTGGACGGGCATTACAACAATTTCAGAAAATTTCATGAAGGTCATTATTTTTTACTTTATTTTAAACTCACTTGATAATTGTTCTTCTTCTTCTTTGTCATGGTTATTACTGTTATTCTTATTGTAAATATTTTTTTATGTGTTACATTTTATAAGATATGAGATATGTATATATTTTCAGTCGATCTGCTGATATTGATTCTTATAATCATGCATATGCTATTTTGTTAACACCCTTTATCAAGATGATGATTATGATATGTATCATTGTCGAGTGATTGTGATTTCTCATGTATTATTGAAATTTGTTGTAAACTCAGTCATTCATTCATTCATCCCGCTCATTCATTCATTCATTCATTCATACGCTAGGGCCAGATCGATAAGGCTTGAATACATGTGCAAAAATGCAGAGATAAAATGAAACTGAAACTACATTAGAAACACTTGGTATAGTGCACTGTAGAACAATTTAAAGGTACAGTTTACCTTTGGGAACAGTGATTTTAAAAGTTTTCAAGTTCTCACATTTGATGCATATATGTACGTCAGTTTGTATCACAAAACATCTTATCATATAAAAATTTTGCAATAAAACCTAAAATATAGGGAGATATCCCTGTGTTTCTCATTAAACCATAACTGTAGACGGTTTTAATAGTCTAGAAACAATTTTATTATATCTATTGTTCACATTTCGTATATTTAACAATACTTAACATTGATTATACTGCTTCAAATTTTTACATTGGTTGTTTCTATCCCTAATGCACATTTAAGAACTATTTTGAAGCACTAAAGCTGGGTTTTTGTTTCATCTGCAAAAGGTAAATTATGCCTTTAACCACATATATATGCAAAGTGAGCCGATATGTTACAAACGTACGCTTTTTTTGAAGCTCAACAATAAGCATTCTCTAGGTCTACCTTGCACTCGTAAACTTCATTCTAATAATGCTCCATTATACCCATCATGCAAATCAACTGATCTCTGCTGTATGTAAATAACAAAATTAGAAATCAGTATTCGAATCTAGTTAAGTTCCGACCTCTGTATAAAAACCGAAAAGAAAGAAAGAAGAAAGAAAGAAAGAAAGAAAGAATGAATGAATGAATGAATGAATGAATGAATGAATGAATGAATGAATGAATAAAAAAAGAAAGAAGGAAAGAAAGAAAGAATCTACACTCTGGGCTTAATAGTGCCTACAAATACGCCTATCTCATGCATTAAATATTCTTGTCGAGTGTATTAATTATATTCACTTTTTTTTCTTTTATAAAACATGGATGGCACCTATTATTAGCGATTTACGAAAGCCCTTTGTAATTATCAAACACATATCAATTTACAACAAAAAGCGGTATACATTGTATTGAATTATATAAGCCGTACTAATATAGAGTAGGCGCCTATAAATTCCCGAGAATCTATTATTGTTGATTTAGTTGTTATCATTGGTATAAACAATCATTATCGTCGTCGTCATATTTATTCGTGTCTCGTGATAACACGCAGTACAAAATTTGTGCTTACTTTCCTCTTGATTACCCACCCTCTCAACTCCCCTTCATGGGGTGTTGTTTACAGTTTGTTACATGTAGGTACCTATGTCCAATGGCAGGATCGTACGTTCGAACTAAAACTTGATACCCTGTACCTGTGTATCATCAACGAAAGAGAAGTGAAACACCCATTTATTTGCGTTGAGACAATAATACGAGAAGCCAGAAGCCTGTATCGTATCTTTATGTATGCTCAATGAATTTACTTCCGGGCTGTAGAAGAGAAATCTATATTCAAGAATCTGTTCAAGGAAAACGTTTCGAATCCCTCTTTGTGTAATCCACCGGATAAATGAAATGGCATCAGAAAGCGATTCCGACGAATTTTACGATGCTACGGAAGAAGTTTCTGCTAGTCCCAGGTACGTCAACTATTGTGTAGTCCTGTGTATTCAAAACCATGTAATGTTTGGGGTGAGGTGAAGTGTACAAATTCATGCGTACCACTTGGTAACGTTAGTTTACATTGAATGTCAGTGGCAAAACTTAGCAAACGGAGAAGAATATGCTTATAATATGTTTGCAGTGCATAGAATTTAGCCTCAGTTCCCATCTCTTGATTAATGGTTGAATCATTCATAGTTTGACTTTGAGATAATGTGAATTTAAAAAGTCATGCCATGGATTAACAACAACAACACACTTTGGAAACATTGCATTGCCATTGGAAATTGCTCTGTTAACAAGAAGATCTTTGTAAGTCACAACTCATATGCACTGGTCTGCAGGCATATTTCACGATACAGTTTAATGAGAAGGAGAGCCATACAGTTAATCACAGATCAAACTGAAGACAGTGAAGACTGAAGTATTAAGTGGACCATAAGACCATGTACATGTAGATGATGTAGATTTGTCCGTCAAATAGCAGCATGTGACGATCTATTTCCTACCCTACGGTGTACATGATGCATGTTAACAGACTTTTACAAAATATGCAATGTGAATCTTGACATCCACTCGGCTCAGTAAGGCAGGGACAAGGGTTTCCAACAGCAAATTGTCGGGAATTATCAAATTTGAAATCCCCAGTCTGAAGGTCAAGCTCCTGCAAGATCGGAGAGTATTACATTATGAATATTTCTCCTCGTTTGGTTCCAGAAGGAACGTTGAGAAGTATCTTGAAGAAGAAGGAGAAGAAGAAGAAGAAGAAGAAGAATATTCAGTATACTCGGCTACAGAGTGCAGTGTAGCACTCTGCACCGAGTCAAACCCCAGGGCGCTCCTTGAAAACAGTTATACTGTAACCCCCGGGCCCTCCATGTACAAAGTGCTGGTCGCAGTTACACCAACTCATGCATGACTACATACTTACTTACTTACTTGGGTATACTTGGGTGTAGAGACTGGAAGCAAAGCTTATTTGTCCCTCGTTACAGTTCTGTCCCATCTCAGGTAGGGCTCATATTTGATTGGGTTGTTTCTCCAGTGTCTTTCTAGGGACGACTTGAATTGATTTATGGTGGTAGCGTTGATGACTTCCTTGGGTAGTGCATTCCAATTGTTAACATTTCTTATTGAGAAAGCAGACTGCCTCAGACTAGAATGGATACGTTGTTTAACAAGTTTGAGACCATGACCTCTTGTTGTTGAACCGCTGGCCAGCTGGAAGAATTTAGAGGGATCTACTCTGTCGAAGCCTTTTAGAATTTTGAACATCTGTATCAAATCAGCCCTCTGTCTTCTGTAAGCCAAAGTGGGAAGGCGCAGCTCTCTGAGTCTTTCTCGGTATGTCATATGTTTCAGTTCGGGAAGAAGCCTTGTTGCCCTTTGCTGGACTTTTTCTAGCATGTCCTCATCCTTCTTCAGTGTTGGGTGCCATACTGAGTTGCAGTATTCTAAAGTTGGTCTCACAATTGTTTTGTAGAGTGAGAGAAAGCCCTTCTTCTTCAGAGTTGTGAAAGATCTCTTAATCATTCCCACTTTAATGTTGGCTCTATTAGCAGCATCTGCTGTGTGTTTACTGAAAGACAAATTCTCTTGAAACAGCACCCCCAAGTCTCTTTCTTCACTTCCACAT
Organism: Diadema setosum; assembly: GCF_964275005.1. Lineage (NCBI taxonomy): Eukaryota > Metazoa > Echinodermata > Echinoidea > Diadematoida > Diadematidae > Diadema > Diadema setosum. Next base: position 14,113,567 of record NC_092705.1, on the reverse strand, counting down.
GTTATTGAGATGGGATTTGTGTCAGTATCCAGTGTGTAGTCATACCTGTTGGTTTTCCTCCAGTAGTGCACTACTTTGCACTGATACTTTGATTATCATCGCAGTATCAACCATGCACATTGTGCCATTAGAAGAATGAATATTATGAAATTGACCACAAATCAAACTTGTTGATATCAAAAGTAAACAACCTTGCTTTTTCCATGTGTTTGCTTCATGCTGAGGACAGAACAGCAAATAAGGTGTCTTGGTTTTGCCCCACCCAGTAATGTATAATTTAAAACTGAACATGGATGACATAACAGGAGTGAACCTCACCTGAATTACACTTATTACATACTACATGTGTACCTCAATAAAGTATGCCATATCTAAGATTCTCACAATGACCAGCTACTGTAGATGCCTAAATGGGGCTCAATGCTTAGATGTTCATCCTCTGGAAATCAGTTTTGGTCACTTGTAGTTGCAGTTTAATATATTTGATTTTTTCAAGGTTATTAGGATGAGGAGTTTGCTTTTCTTGGTTACAAAAAAAAACAAAAAAAAAACACGGTAAACTTTAGGTGTGTGGGTGTCACATCTTCATTCAATAGAAAATTCAAATACAGAAGCCTTCTTTCAAGATAAACTTCTCATTTGTTGTTGTAGTCTGCTCAGCCAATTGGAGCTACCTGGAAGTGCATTTGATACTGTTGCAAGTGGTGCAACTGATTAATTTTCTTTTAGAAAAGGAGCAATATCAAACCTCTTACTCGGGTATTTGTGGATGATATTTTCAATGATCCCCAGAGGTTGCTTCACAATTCAAACATTCCTTTTTTTTTTTATGTGATCAATAAACAAAGTGACATGAAACACCTACACTCATGTACATGTGTTATGTAGAATCAGAATCAAACCAGAATCAAAAAGGAGACACAGACGTATAGATGAATGCAAGATAAACACAGAGCATAGTATCCAAACAGAGATATGCACACACACACACAAAGTGAAAAGTGATACCTGAATTGATCCTGATAACTGTGCTTTCTGCAGTATCATGTTTTATTTTGAGGAAGAATTAATAGTTAAAGGGATAGTACAGCTTTGGTTGAGGTGGGGCTTCAAGTTTCCAATACTTTTTTATGTTGATTTTTTGAGATGATTAGAAACCTCTTTCAAAATATGAAATCAATTCTAAGTGGAATTTGAAAGTTTATTTGATGATGAATAAATTTGTTTCAAAATGACTGAGATATCCAAAATAAAGTGATCCTAATAAAAGATGGGACCCACCTTACACACATACCAAGGGGTAGTTATTAGGATCACTTTGTTTCACATTGTTTTGGGGCATTTCAACCATTGCAAAACAGATTCTAATTAAATAAACTTTGGATTCCTCTTGGAATCGTATGCTCTGTAAAATTTCATAGAGTGGTTTCAAGTATCTCACGAAAAGTTAAAAACTGAGTCCTTGCTTCAATACTATAACATAACATCCCTGTAAGTATGGCTGAGAAATTCTGGACTTGACCCTGTTCCCATTGCCATTGGTTGTCCAGGAAGGTGACCAGCAGGGAGAGAGAAAATCGACAGTCTGCCTCCACCGATTACGAAGATGAGCTGCGACACCTGGCGGAAGAGCGGAGGAAGGCCGAGGAGAAACGACAACGGGAGGATGAACTCATGCAGCAGAAGATAAGGGAGTTGGAGGAGAAAAAGAAGGAAGAAGAGGAGCGTGAACAACAGGTACATGTCGTAGCTGGGGCGACAAGTCCTCATATCTACAAAATGTCAAATGTTCAGGAGAGCAAAAACAAAACACAAAAACATGGCAGCCAAAGCACAGCATCAAGTGAGAGAGCCTTTCCATTGACATGCCTTGGTGGCATTTTTTTTTTTTTTGGGGGGGGGGTGGGGGGGGGGGGTGGGGGATAATACAGCTAGGATTTTGACAGGACATCACTTAAGTGATTATCTAACCATTAATCCAAAAAAGTTATTTTCACCAAAATTTCAGATAGGAGATCTTGTTGCCCCAGTGACGATATGCATGTCATTACAGCACTGAATGATGTTCAGTGATCTAACACCTTATTACACTACCAGGATATGTGCAAATGCTTCTCAAAGTGCTTTACTGCCATACCCTTTCTGTCATGGATACTGTACATGATGTTGCTATCCATTGTGTATGCTATTTCTACTCAATTTTGCCATTTACATGTATTATCAAATCAGTTGTATGAATAGCACAAATATCTTGCACACATACTTGCAATTCTGCAGGCATCCATTTGCCTCTGAATGGAGAATGGTTATGCTGAAGGATATACATTGTAAATGATTGTTTTTTTCTTCTGGGAGAGAGAAGTTAACCGGACAAGGTGCAGTATCATTCTTAATATTTTTTTTACTTTTCTCTTTTTTTTTTTCCATGGTGGAAAAAAGGTCATAATTTCTTTATGGGAAACTATGGGTAACATATTGACAGGTCTTTTCCCTCTCCTATCCACTGATCTAATGTAATACTCTGGTTGGTTGAAAATCTGTGTGCTCTCTCACCCTCTGACGACGTACATCCTTAATAAATGTCACCAAGAAATTAATGGCAGTACTGCAAGAAGGTATGATAGAACTTACACTTCTATGAAAGTATAAAATGTACATATTGATGTTATATTGCATTGACAGTCGTTGAAAGGAGAATGAAACCCAAATTTATGTGAATTTAGAGAATTCAGCAATATTAGTAGAACACATCAGTGAAAGTGAAAATGTGACAGTCCATTCAAAAGTTATGCGTTTTTAAAGTTTGGTGCTGCCATCACTGGATGAAAAGACTACAACACTTGTTTGTATTTCATTTGCTCTGATAAGTTATCGTATTTGAATATTGTATGGTTGTATTATGTACTGTTTGTGCTGGTTATGTAAGAGCGCCATGAGCATCATTCTTGATGGACTTCAGGGTACTATAACAGGCCACTATTATTTATTATTATTATTTAACACTTTGTGATGTTATGAACGGAGAATGACAAAGAATTACAGTTGAACCTCTCGTATCCGGACAAGTCGGGACCGGGGCTCATCCGGATAAGGGATTTGGCCGGATACGGGCGATTCAATGCTTTATACATGTACATACATACACATGTACTGATGTAGCCCATTGTAGTACCACATGTAGTAATGTGTATACTGCAACCTTTTCATTGTTACACTCAGTAACAGACCCCAAAATAGAGGTGTATGTTAATGTTGGAAGTACACATCCAAGTAATTCATGTGTGTTTGTGTAGGAGTTCTCAAGGAGTTGGGAATCCCCCTTTCCTCCCGTAATTATTTAAAAAAAAAATCACGGCGAGATTGCGTCCGTATAATAGAGAGATCCGGATAAAGGGAGGCCGGATAAGAGAGGTTCAACTGTATAAAGAAAATTCAACATATATTTACTTTTTGAGCATAATGAAAGGGCACCTCTTTGAGAAAGCAGGGTGAATAATAATTATTACCCTCCACATATTACATGTATGTCACCAACAGGGATAGCAGCCACCTGTCTATGTACACTTGTAGTTTAATGGCCACTCTTTTCCTGTCTCCCGTGGGTGGCCGCTATTGACAGGTTTGACTATATTGCATTCGCTCAATCCACATGTATTTTGGGTTTCATTTCCTTGTAACTTCTACTTCAAACGTAGAAACTTCGAGAGGAATTGGCTAGAGTGCAAAAGGAAAGGGAGGAAGAAGAAAAGAGGCGGAAAGAAGAGGAAGAAAGGCAACGTGAAGAACAGGTGAACTTGAAGCTGACATACATGCTTGTGTCCGTGAGAAACTGTCTGCCAGTGATTAAAGTAGAATTCATTGAAATGATTCTATCGATCATCAATCAAGTCCTTTATGAGTCTTCTGAGATTTAGTTGCACACAAACACATGCTTGGTTAATGGATCGTGATAGTACTCTTTTATGATTTAAAGTTCGCTGGCATCACAATGCATTGAAGGTAAGATTGTATGTGAAGCACAACCTTGTAATAAGCTGCACTATCATGCAGAGTTGATGTAACTCAAATACGTGCTAGAAAAAAAAGGGATTGTCAGAATGAAGTGGCTTGGATTATGCAAGATTTGCATTCGTGTGCTCTCCTGATATTAATATATCAGTAAGCCTGTGAGAAAAAGATTTAAATAAAAGGAAGTACACTATAAACATCAGGAAATTAAATTGTTTTCTTGAATTTCATAAAATGAAGAAGAATGTTGTTGTGTTTTGTTTTTGTTTTTGTTTTTTATTTTACTAGTTGATGTACTGCCAACATATGAAATACAAAGTCTCAATACAAACAATGCCATATCAATCTCACTATGTTACAACACATTCTGTCGGAGCTCTGGAAATGTGAAGGTAATGCAACTTTTCTTTTTTTTTATTATTACTTTATGTCACAGGAAGCTGAAGAGCGCCGCCAGGAGGCAATCAGGAGAAGAAAACGTCTTGAAGAAATGAGGAAGAATGAGGATGTTGGGGTAAGTTATCAGAAGTTTTTGGTTTAAGGTGTGAAGTTGTTCTTTTACATCTTCAGTCATGCCATGATTGTGCACAAGGGGGTGCAATGAGAAATCAGTCAGGTTGCAGGGGATAAGTTGAGGCCATTCTGTTGAATGTATCATTTCAAGAACATGTCAGAGTCAATCTCTTGTGATGTTGCCAGCTTACTTTATGCTGTTTGCAGAAAATATTTCCATGCTTCCTGACAGATTGAATGAATAGTTATAACAAAGTTTGTTGAGCTTATATTAGTAAAGTTGCTGTGGAGAAATAACAGTTCTTTCCATCTTTTTAGTTTCAATGTACATCCCTTCTTTCACTACACTTTCATGCTCTTCTTCACTTGGCAGTAAGAAAGAGACAATAAACATGTGACTGAGATGCAATTACAATGAATACATCATAGTTTGTTATTGTTATTCTTCCAAGATCAAGTGTGTGTATGGAGAACCATGCCTATTTGTTGTCATGTAACATCAAATATAAAAACAACAACAACATCAAAAATACCCTGAGCAACATCATATGAATCATCCTCTTTAATTGCTCTTCCTATTATTCTGTCGTTGTGACTGCGTACAGGACAACAAGGAACCCAAATCCACCAGTCTGAGGGGTGGGAATGAGGCCGAAATTCGCCCCTCTACGGAGGAACCAGCACCTTCACCTGCGGTACCCCTGGGACCACTGGGTGATGGTGAGCTGTTAAGGATAGACCAGAGGTTGTTAAGAAGTGATGGGTTTTAATCAATGGATATCATACATGCAGTGATGAAGAGTGTGTGCTCTGAATGTTTGTACTCTGCCTTGAAAGTGTATTCATTGACAGAACGATAAATGTGTCCCCCCCCCCAAAAAAAAAAAACCCACATAAAGGAGGCAAAAATGAATTTCTACTTTTGTAAATAGAGTAAGCTCTAAGCTTTAAAATGATATATAACTCGTTGGAATTGAACCATCCTAACCCATTCAAAAATTGATTGAAATAAGAGGGGATTAGGAGATGCAGTTTCATAGAAAAGGGAGAAAATAGGATTTAAAGAGTATGTTCACTCATGTGTGCTGTACAGAAGTATAAATTATAAAAAAAAAAAAAATGGTCCAGAAAAGCTCTATATCTCTATTTTGGCTTTGTTTTGAGCCACCAAACTTGACAGTAGGTAGAGAAAAGATTACTCTCCAACATAAGTTTTAAAAATTTGAGTCTGTTAACCCAAATGACATATTTTGGTCTGTTACAGAAAATCCTAATCTGCAACTTTTTGTGGATTTTGAGCTGGGCTGGGCGGTCACATATCGTCGCTGGGGCGGTAAGACCTCGTATCTACAAAATGTCAAATGTTCAGGAGAGCCAAAAAGCATGGCGGCCAAAGCACTGTGGCGAATGGGATAGCCTTTCCTTTGACATGCCGTGGTGGCTTCATCTTTGGAGTAAGACAGTTGGGATTTGGACAGGACATCACTTAACCTGTTATTTGACCATTAATCAAAAAAAAACTCATTTTCACCAAAATTACAGATACAAGGTCTTATCACCCCAGTGACGATATGCCATAGGGAGAATTCATTGCATTTCACTTTGTTATAATGATGAAGATAGGTCAGGAGTAGAAGTGATTGTTACATTTCAAAATATTTGCAGTGCTTTGAGACAGTGCTCAAAATTTTCACATCAATCATCTCTCTGTTTTCTATAAAGGGGGACCCCCAGACTCCATCCAGCGAGAGCCGGGCCTTGCCAATCGTAATGTGGAACCTGATGTTATCGCCAGCACCAAGGAGCGCCCCAGTGATCTTCCCCTGCCTACCCCTTCCTCCCAACCCTCCCAAGAGAAACCTGCCCCCGCAGATGGAGACATGCCACCTCCTGTGGCCCCGCCCCGGAGGAAGAAGAAGAAGAAACCGGTGGAGACGGTGCGCCGAGGCAGCCTCGAGAGCCAGTCCAGTGCTGCCATTTCCCTTATGGATGTAAGCAGATCATGGTTTAGGCACATCATGCTGGATACTGGCTGTTATGTAGGCCAATATTGTCAGTCCCATGCATTTTGAATTTTGTTGGATTTGTAATTCAGCATGAAGATGCCAGAAGGTCCTTTGTAGAGAAATGTTGTCATTTGTCACACAAGTTTTGAAGTAGAATTTCATACTGATGCTTCATGTTTGTGAAATTTTGATTTTATTTGAACAGTGGTATCTGTACATCTCAGGCCAATTAATAACCTGATACAAATTATGTAATAATAACGATGGCATTACTTGAGACGTGTAGCTGTGGCTTGTCAGGTGCATAATAGTGCATAATAATGATCTGTGTAGGTCATTAAGGTTTGCAAATTATATAGTGACAGAGAATAGTACCCCTGTGTTGCATTGCACAGAAAATGTTACAAAGGTGTAACAAGCCTTGTAACATGCAAACATTGAGCTATCAGAAGCCAACTACTGCCAGAAATTACATTCATGTGTGATCATTCTGAGCAATTGTGTAGAATGAAGCAAATTGTCTGGTAGAAAATTGATCATAAAGTTTTTATACCCCCGCCAAACGAAGTTTGAAGGGGGTATATAGGAATCAGCGGACGGTCGGGCGGTCGGTCCGTTGCAAATCTTGCGTCGCGAACTACTTCCTCAGTTTTCAACCGATTCCCATAAAACTTGGCACAGATGTGTGCATTGGGTTGTAGATGTGCAAGATGTATTTTTTGATAGTACCCAAAAGTACGTTGCCATGGTAACGGCATATTATGGGCAAAAATGGGTACAAATCTTGCGTCGCGAACTCCTCCCACAGTTTTTGATCAATTTTTATGAAATTAGTTACAGATGGCGTAGTCTTTTCAGCTGTGATTCCTTGGTATATTCTTCAAAATGTGGGTCAGTCATGTGCACTTGTAATTCTCTGATCAAGGGAAAGGCTACTTTTGGCATGTTCAAACTTGAAAGTTTCCAAATAATGAATATGTACTTGCATGAGATTACATGTATGTGGATTTGGAGGAGAGACTGTGACACAGACTATGGTTATTGTACTCTTACCACCAGCCGTCGGAGGAAGGGTCACTAGCGGGAGGAGAGGAGCCCCCAATCGGTCTGCCTCCAGAGGAGGGGGTGCAGCCCACCAGTGGTTTCCTGACCCCTACCACCACCATTGAGAGCCTCACAAGGGAACTTGAACACTCGCTAGACCTGGCCAGCGCAGCCCATGGTAGTGATTACATCATTCATCACAAGGTGTGTATGCCTCTTTTGCGTCTAGATCAATCCCTCCACACAAAATTTTGTTTACTAAAAGTGACTGACACAGGGAATGGTGTGTTTGTAATCTTGAAGTCATTCGGTTCATAGTTGGGAGTGTTATATAACCGCTTTGTATTTTCTATGTAAAGTTGCATTTTTGTAGCCTAAAGTACGATAGTGACAATATTTTCATCACATTTCACCTGTATTATCAGAACCAATGTGAAAAATATAGAAACATGTGTACATGTGTAGATAGCAATAGATTATAGATATTCAGCATCGAATGTGGCGATCTTACAGTTGAACAAATATATGGAGCAAATTTGATTTTGTTTTCATTCAAGAATGACAAAGAACATCATGTAGCATGAGGAAATGTGAGATATGGTGTGAGTTGTCAGTGTTTATACAGTAGCAAGCAAGCAGATGATAATGAGTTTGATTCATAAGGCATTTCAGAGAGATACACAGTTTGATATGCAGTTTTGTATGGAGAATTGACAAAGTCTCAACAAAAATTGTAAAACCACGTGCAGGACACGCAGAGTATAAAGGGGGAGTCCCGAGCCGATCTGGAGGTGACGGGATCCCGTCTGCCGGAGTCCATTCCAAAGGAGGACAAACAGGGTGCGGTCTGCGTGCCCGTTTCTAACTCCGGGCAGGAGAAGGAGAAGAAGAGCCGCGGCAACACGCCGGAGACTGAAAAGCTGCTCAAGTATTACAACGTGATGCAGGGCAAGTCCATGACTGGGGAGGAGCTAACGGATGAGGTGAGCTTCTATCGTACATGCAGATAGTCATTTTTCATGCAACACCTACAATGATTCTCGCTATCCAGTTGGTCAGTTGCTCATCATGTAAACATGCGGTAAAAAGAACCATTGGATGCTGTCGTTGTTGAGCATCCAATTTTTGTCTGATGTCATCCCCAGAGCGGACTTCCCAGCTATCAATGGACAAAGCAACAAAATTGAGCATAAATAGAAAAGAGTGGACTGCAACTATTTGTTTGTAATGTCAGTGTGTCCCTGTTGTCGAGTTGTGGCATTTTGTGTATGGCCCATTGATTGACCTTTGTCAAGATTTCTGAATATGATGGTATAGAAACAGCATCATCACAAGTTTGTGTATCATTTGTTTTTTTTTTCTGTGTGTGTGTGTGTGTGTGTGTGTGTGTGCGTGTGTGCATTTTTAGGTTTTGTGATGATCCAGACGTGCTGATTAAGATGCATAGACTACATGTATATTAAAAAGTTTAGAGACTTTTTGTCATTGAAGTATTTAGAAGCAATTTTCTGAACCATTAAAGATAATAGTGTTCACTTCAAATAATGTTTATTGATAATGAAAAGTAGTTACCAGTTTCAGAATGTTGCCTTGATTCCATCAATGAACTTTCACTCTCCGTATCTCGATGTGTGAAGCCATGGGAAACTAAACGCACCCTTGTCTATCTCACCTTGCAGGAGATTCTGTCACAGGTGATCGTGAAAAACCTGGACACGGGGGAGACAGTGCCTCTTCTTCTCGCCGAGGAGCGACTTCCCAAATGCATCAACCCACTCTCACTCCACATCATGCGCATCACGTCAGAATACGTCAGGTGAGTCATTATTTTAATATTGTTGACTGAAGTGGGTATCTCATTGGCCCAGAGACTAGGTGGCAACCTGGGTCCCAGCCTCAGCCAATCAGATGCAAGGATTTCAGTAGCTTGTAACAACTATCATAACTAGTCATTGACATCTCGGTTACCTGTCCATGACTCGTGGAGGAATAAATTATCACCTTATTTGGAGACGTCTATGAAGTCGCCATGGAGTTGCCCCCGTGATGAGAGTGCAAGCCAATTTTGTCCTTCAAGTTACACCAAAAGTCCATGTGACTGATCAGTTTCCGCATTCACGGTGATGTCTCCTCCACTGAGATAGGCCTTTTTAAAGTCACCCAAATTTAAATAATTTCAGTTATAAATGTTTGGTAGCAAGCATGATGCATCACTCACAGTTAACAACTTCTATCAGCTTTCTACATAATTTCAGATTCATTTTCTTTTATTCTTTAGCACATTTCTGTGTTTTATCATATTTGTTCAGTTAGAACTTTTTTGAACTATTTGTACTCTCACATCTGTGTATCTAACTGTTTTGTAACTAGGTTGGTGAAAATCAATCAAATGATGTGTAGAATGAATGCCAATGTCAGTAATTTAGATTTTAGCAACTGGGTTACAAGTACAGCTTATTTCTGCAAAAGCATACAGGAACTAGTGACGAATGTGTGGACAGATGTGTACAATACAGTTGGTAAATTCACTTTTGTTGTTGTTTTCTCTCATTTTTTTTTTCACAGTAATTCAAGTTTGGACAATGATGCAGGCAGTGATGGAGAGAAAGAGTCGGGGGCAGCAGAAGTGTCCCAACAAATCAAGCAAAAGAAGTAAGGATTGCCTTTTCTTTTGCCATACTATGCATGCATTAAAGTGAAAACTAAGGTAAATGATGATAACACAAATTTCTGATGAAGAACAGAAATGTGTACTCACTGTACAGCAATGTTTTAGTCTGTACTTCATGCAAGAGTGACTTTTCAATCAAACCCAAACTAAAAATGTATCAAGATTCCCCCTGTGTCTGAAGCTTCTCTCCTATTGATACTTTCCTAGAGGTTGGATTTGATATGTCCTATTCCCATGGGATGGGAGCATCTCAACTTTGAGAAGATATACATGTCATTTTAAAGCTGAGAATCTCTTCAACCCCAAATAGCTTGTCAGCAGAATTAAGATTACATTCAACCCCAAATAGCTTGTCAGCGTTTCACGATACAAGTTTGCATATGATGCCTTAGTCACAATCACTTTTGTCATTGTTCCAATTGTTCATTGATTCTGTTTGTTTTTGTTGATCTGTCCTTAAATAGGAAGAAACTGAAGAAGTTCATTGGTAAGACCGTGCACAAGCTGAAGACAGCGGCTGACGAGGCATTCCGTCATGAGGAGCAGGAGACGAGTGAGGAGGAGTCTATACCAGATACACGCTACTGCAAGGTGATTTGGACATCTTTGTCTGTATGTTGTAAGGACGCAAGAACTTTTACCAGTGTCAAGAGACAATGCTGATAGACCAGCTTTCGAGCGCTGTCTTGTGGTGTACTAGATAAGGCTCCGAAAGCTCTGCTGGAAACAGAAAATGACCTGCTTTTCCTAGCCTCTAGGATTTTAGAGACATCATCTGATACTCAGGCAACTCTCAGTATAATGAAGGCGATCCTCCTTGGGACCAGCAGTTTTCTTTCATTTTATTGGTATTTTGTTGTAGCCTAACAGTATATGAAGACATGTAGATAATATTTTGGGAACCTGAATCTTTACTTTGTTGTAACGAGAATTTCGTTCAAAAACTGTGTTCGTTATAACAGGAGTGCACTGTACTACCAACATGCTCCAGAATACAACCTTTTGCACTTCTAATTAACCTTTTGCACGACTAAAATGTGCTGTTAGGATGACCTCCTGCAGACATAGACTGCTTTCATAGTGGGCACAAATTTTCACTGTTGTTGTGTATGGAGTGTATTGCCCTTTGAGAGTCTTCCTGCTGGCAAGAAAAAAAGAAAGAAGAAGTGTGATTAAAGCCAGTTAATATGGTAATCTAGGGCATACTGCTGGTGAATGTCAGGTTTACAAGTCTGTACTTCAAATGAACTTTGACCCTTTATCTACATTCTAACATATCCCCAGTTCAAAGCAGCATCAAGTCACAAGGGCAGCTATGACTTTGACCAGCTGATCTCTGCCCAAGACTTGTGTGGGGAGCACACTGGGGCCATCTGGACCATGAGGTTTTCACACTGTGGCAGACTGCTGGTGAGTACACAGAGTATTTCCTATCACACTTTGTAGAGTCATAATAGTAGTTTACAACCATGCTGTTTTCATACTGTGGTAGACTTCTGATGATATACAGTATACGTATATATGGCATATACATGTACTTCATAGAATCATATTGGTGTACTACCAGGTTTTCATGCTGTGGTAGATTTTGGTGATGATACAGCATATGCCATATACCAGTACTTCCCAGAATCAAAGTGGTTTTAATACTACCATGAGATTTATACACTGCTGTAGACTTCTGGTGATGAAGTATGCACTGTATACTTCTTAGAAGTGGACTTCATATTGGTTGACTCCCATGAGGTTTCCACATTTATAGACTCCTAGTGAGTGTGCAGTTTATGCCACAATTTGTCTCATAATTTTCTTCTTCTTCTTCTTCTTCTTCTTCTTCTTCTTCTTCTACTTCTTCTTTCTCTTCTTCAGATTTTTCAAAGTCGACTGAAATTTGGAATAACAGCAACATTTTCAAATAGCACCCCCACGTGCACTGTGTATCATCTCTTGAGTGGAAATTACCCCTTGAAGACTCTGCATAACTTGCATGTTTCTGTGATATTAATGTGACTAACAAAAGACATGGCGAGGGAACATACAAGTTATGCTCAGTCTAGGGGAAGGTGAATTCCAATGTCTTTTGTTAATCATATTTGATAGTACTTTAGCAATGGTTGACAGATGAGGTCACAACAGGAATATTGGTTTGGAAGGTTTTTTGGTTTTTTTTTTTTGTACCTGTCTCTAAGTAATCTGAAGAAAAATAGAGGAAAATTTATCTAAAAATATGTGGAATGCTTCTAGATATTCGTTTCACCGCAAAAGTGATGTTAAGGATATCATGAATCAACACAAATCTACATGCATTTGTATGTCAGAGAACCTTTAACATCAGACCTATACCTGAAGATCAAGATTTTGTTGATTTGATTGACTGTAGTTGGTGTAAAAAGCTAAGAAAATTTAAACTGCACCATTCCATTAATGCAGTTTGAACGGATGTTCACCTCAAACTTTCATCCATGCATGTACTTGTTGGTTGCCAGGCAACGGGAGGACAGGACCACCTACTGCGAGTGTGGGTCCTCAAGGACTACTACAAGTACTTCGACGACATGCGGCAGCGCTACAACAACGAGTCGCGGGCCAAGTCCCAGACGCAGTCCAGCTCGGACAGCTCCAGCTCCAGCCTGGAGCGGGACCGGCGGCCCGAGGAGATCCAGGAGGAGCAGGAGCAGATGCGGAAGGAGGTGATGGAGATGGAGGGGGCCATCGAGAAGGAGAAGGATCCCGGAGGAGGGGAGAAAGACGCCGAGGACGCCAACACCTCGCAGGATGACGGCGACGACGAGGCCGTGTTCGTCAAGGTGCCGTTCTTCACGTACACCGGACACACGGCTGACCTCCTCGACATTTCCTGGTCAAAGGTCAGTGACACCCTGACCCTCTTTAAGTCCGTTTCAAGTAAATGGGTAAATGCTATACCGTATGTCCCCAAAAAATTACAACGGGGCCCTCCGCAATGATATCTTTAAAAATAGTGAATAAATCTAAATACAAATTCAGGGTATGAAACTATAACTCATTGCCCACATCCTACAGAAAACCCCATTTGATTTGCTTCAGTGGTCAAAGAGATATACAGAATTTTGTAGAGGATGTCGGGAATCTCTTCCCTCCAAGTTCTGTCTATTATTCACACACAAGATCATCGAAGTGCTAAACTTGGAAGAATCAGACTCATGACATGCTTTACAACAATCCACATTTCTCTGTGACCACTTAACCAAATCGAATTGGGATTTCTGCAAAATAGAGCTAAAATGTTATATCTTAAGACCCTGAAGTAGCATTTAAAAAATTTAATCATATTGGGTGTTATCAATGCGAAAATGTGATTGTAATTTTTTTTGGAGATACTGCAGTATGTCCCCCAAAAATTACAATCAGATTTTCGATTTGATAACACCCAATATGATTGACCTGTCTAAGTGCTACTTCAGGGTCTTAAAATATAACATTTTAGCTCTATTTTGCAGAAAACCCCATTCAATGTGGTTAAGCGGTCACAGAGAAATGTGGATTGTTGTAAAGCATATTATGAGTCTGATTCTTCCAATTTTAGCAATTCAATGCTCTTGTGTGTGAATAATAGACAGAACTTGGAGGGAAGAGATTCCCGACATCCTCTACAAAATTCCGTATATCTCTTTGACCACTGAAGCAAATGGAATGGGGTTTTCTGTAAGATGTGGGCAATGAGTTATAGTTTCATACCCTGAATTTGTATTTAGATTGATTCACTATTTTTAAAGATATCATTGCGGAGGGTCCTGTTGTAATTTTTTTGGGGACATATTGTATAGAGGTGTCCCCCCTCAACCATTGTATCTTATCATCTTTGCATCACGAGAACTTCAAATTCTTTGCAGCCTTTGTAGTGTAGACTACAATTGCATGCAGCCATGTTATTCCAGGGACCTGCTGTTTATTATTACTTTTGTCCTGTTTACACACTAGTACAAATCATGTCCTGCTTTTACATCCACTGTAACCATTGAATATATTAAAACAATGAGAGCAATTCATTGTCTAGTAGCCACTGGACTTCCACTGGACTGTGTTTGCATGGTTTATGTTGTACAATGCTTCTGAGCCCTTGTCAGAGGACTTCTTCCATAACAAATGGCACATCAAGTAAAAAGTTGATAGAGTTACAATGAATGGACATTCATTGATACCACTAGGAAGCCAGTAAAGATCATGTGAAAGACTTGTTTGTTTGTTTTTTAACAGCACACAAGTCTTCTGCTGCATTCCCAGATGTGTCGTATGAATAAAGTAGAAACAGAAGCCACTCAATTGTGCTCACTGTTCCTGTTAATTTTAGTCCTTTATCACTCTTTTTTTTTTTGGGGGGGGGGGATGGCAGGAGGGGGCTTTCTTTTGCATTCCAACAGTCTGCTTGTATTGTGGCAGCAGAGAATCTTGGCCACACTCCACAGCATTACATCTTGCGTGACAAATTTGTTAGTATTAACCATTTTCGACCTAGCCTTCAAAACACACTTTTCTCATGCAAACCAGTAATCACAGATAATTTTAGGGAACTGGAAATCACTTAGAAAGGGAGAACATCTTGACAAAAATTTATTGTATCTTCACCTCTATACTTCTCTCTGTTCTCTTCCTCTCCCTCTTTGTCTGTCTGTATGTATGTCTCTCACTACAAAAACCAGTATTACTTCATTTTTAGGAACATCATGAACAGTAGGTGTAAAGATCTTACTCCCTCCCTTCTTCCCTTATCTTTCTTTCTTTCTGAGGGTAAACCTAGATAAATGCATTTAGAGTAACATCAAGACCTGTAAAGATCTTACAAGTATTTTTTTTTCTCTCCCACATCTGTCTCTCTCGTTATTTGTGTGAACTAGAATTACTTCATCTTGTCCTCTTCCATGGATAAGATGGTTCGTCTTTGGCATGTCTCTCGCAGCGAGTGTCTGTGTTGCTTTCAGCACATCGACTTTGTGACAGCGATTGCTTTCCACCCTCGCGTGAGTACAAACTTGAACTTCATATCACCCTGTTTGATTTCCCAAACTGCTAAGAGATTGAAATGAAATCTATTTGACAACAAATTCCCCCCCCCCCCCAAAAAAAAAAAAAAAAAAAAAAAAAAAAAAAAATCAGGCGCTTTTGTTTCTGATACTTTGGTCCTTGTAAAGTGCTTCTTTTGTGATGTTCAGGGTTACAGCTCAAAATATTTTGTCTAATAAGTCAGTCATCTCATTCTTTGTTTCATTCATGTTACCATGGAAACAGCAAAGATAAACCATATATGCTTTAAACTGCATTCATACTGAGTTATGTCACAATCTATTTCGTGTGTCCAAGAGAATGTTTACCTGCCATTACCAATCATTTTTTATCAATGATGACAAGTATATGGGTGCATAAAATCAAGCAAAATTTTCACAATGTTGAAGATCAAATGTAATGATGGTCTGCAAGTCAAATGCCCCAGTATTATTGATGATGTATGAGCCAGTGAAAGGTCTCATCATGACATGAAGTCATTCCAGTCGTTAACTTTCTGTGGCCCATTGCTACAATATCCCAGTGACTTTGGGAGAAATTGGGTCTACAAGCAATGACAGAGTTTAAGATCTGCTGGCGTGGGGATTTGTGGGTAGCCTGATTCATTTAATTTGCTGTCCACTGAGGTACATTAAAAACCACAAATAGCACCGGCCAGCAAATTTTAGCATAGAAGCGTACACTCATTGGTAATAGTCAACTTCAGTCGAGAGTCTTTGGCTGTGTGTGAACCTAAATAGAGAGCATCGGTAAAGCTGTACACAATTTGTCATGGGTATTCTCAAATATATCTGAGCTGGGCCAGCCTTCCCACTCTATGGTGTCCCCATGCTATTGGGTCTTTAGGAGGAAAGTCTATCCATAGAATATTTTTTTAATGCCAATTCTAATGCCCAAATGCCCATTTTGCGTAATGTCCAGGATGACCGATACTTCCTGAGCGGCTCGCTGGACGGCAAACTACGCCTGTGGAACATTCCAGACAAGAAAGTGGCCCTCTGGAACGAGGTGGATGGACTGACCAAACTCATCACGGCGGCCAACTTCATCCAGAATGGCAGGTTTTCTGTGGTGGGAACCTATGACGGGCGTTGCATCTTCTATGACACAGAGGTACGTCATCTGTGATAGCAACTGACTTAGCAACTGACTTGTGATCATGATTGTGTAATCAGGGTACACTGTGTGTCCATTGGAGTATTGACTATGGAATCAGCAAAATGCCAATAGTATCAAAGAAAATGGACATATTGTATATAGGGGCAGGTGGCAAAGCTTAAAATTTCTAGCTAGTTTTTTACTCCACACCGAGGGGAGGGGGTGGGAGGGGGAGGGATGTCATGTTTTTGACTATAGAACAGTCAACAATGCTGATATCAACCCCACTGATACAAGGCTTTAAGAAGAGGATCCTACTTGATATATTGTGGTTGTTGTTTTTTTTTTGTGGGTTTTTTTTTAGCAGTCACTCACAAGATAAAACAACAGCATGCATTGTGGGCATAAAACAGTTCTGTTTGTTTTTAGTTTTCAAGATCGTTGTCATTATTTGATTTCACTGGTCGGTTGAATTGTGCTGTACTTTGTAATTCTTTTAAATGTGTATGAAAATGTGTATTTGTCCATATTTACTTTTAATGTACAAATTACATAAGGTATATTACCATGTATTTGTAGACTGATTCTTTTTTGACTAAGTCTTCTTGCCTCCTTGTCCAACACAGCATTTGAAGTATTACACCCAAATCCATGTGCGCTCAACGCGAGGCAGGAATGCCAAGGGGCGCAAGATAACGGCTATTGAACCTCTCCCAGGTCAAGACAAGGTGAGATATTACCTTCCTCTTCCTTATAGGCATTATATACCTTTTGCAGATAAAACAAAAACCCAGCTTTAGTGCTTTGAAATAGTTCTAAAATGTGAGTTAGGAATAGAAACAAACAGTGTAAAAATTTGAATCAGTATAATCAATGTTAAGTGTTGTTAGATATACGAAATGTGAAGAAATAGTTATAATAAAAATGTTTTTTGACTAAAACGTCCACAATTATGGTTTACTCGGGAAAATAGTGATATCTCCTAATATTTTAGGCTTTATTATGAATTTTTTAGTATGGTAGGATGTTTTGTGATACAACTGACCTACACATATGCATCAAATGTGACAACTCGAACATTTTTTTTAATCACTTCTCCCAAAGGTAAACGGTACCTTTAATACCAGATTCTCCAATGTACATTGTAAATAATTATATATTTATAGTCTTGGCACAACACCCATCACATTCGTGAGGGTAACAGGTGCAGGGACTTCTGCCATAAGGTGGTTGTATTTTTTTTTTCCTGGATGAGATTGAAAAGCACGTGACACGAAGTCTATGATACACTTCTTTTTAGTCCCAATTTACATCATGAAAATAAAATCAATGAATAATGTCTTTTTCTTGTTAGAACTGACTTAGAGGGATGGTATAGTATTGGTGGAGATGAGGATTGGGCTTTTAACTTTTTTGCGAGATACCAAGAAACCGCGTATGAAATAATACAGAGCATACTGTTCTTAGAGGAATTCAAAACTTATTTGGTGAAAATCGGTTTTTGAATTGCTGAGACATACAAAAACAAAGTGATTCTCATAAAAGGTGGTTCCCAGTTTTTTATTAAGATTGCTGTGTTCTGGATATCTCAGCCATTTCAAAACCAATTTTTGTCAAATAAATGTTGAATCTCTTTTGAAATTACATGCTCTTTCATATTTCCTAATAGGTTTCTTATTGTCTCACCAAAAAATGTGAGAAACCTGAAGTTATTTCTCAACCAAAATTATATGATCCTTCAACCCGTGTGTGCCCATTCACTCAGCTGTAATTTGCCAACATTCCACTAATCTATCCTCAACAGAAAAAAAAAGTAATAAACTAATAAACTAATAAAATACAAGTTATAGATTAATAAAGAACAGGAAAAAGAAGCAGAATGTTTCTATCAGGCAACCCTCTCCAGTGTAACAACATGGAAAATTGAGTAATACCCGTATTCTTGATCATCCTTTACTGGTTGCCAGTGTGTTCCTTTACTGTTTGTGCAGACTGGCTCAGAGAATAAGCCAGCAGATATGCCATTATGGTGTAGAAAGCAGAATGAGGGCTAATCAATGTAATAGACATTGATCCAGTAGCTGAAACAGCTGGTTGAAAGCTTCCGTTTTAATGCTGCATTGAAAAATGCACTAAAGATGCAGTACAGGCAGACATTACCTTTTATCGTATACAAATTTTCTTGTCAAAGACCATCTCCAAGCTACCTCTAGAGGTTACTCAAAGTGCATATCCCTTTTAGGCTGACAGAGATGTAAGGTTTCAAGAATAGCGGATATGTGTTACGAGGATAAACTGTCAACTGTGCCATGTTCTGTATTCACGCATTTGCTCCACAGATTCTGGTTACCTCCAATGACTCCAGGATACGACTGTACGACCTGCGTGACCTTTCATTAGCGTGCAAGTACAAAGGTTGCACCAACATCAGCAGTCAGATCAAGGCATCTTTCAGGTAGCGATTTGCCCTCCTCCTTTCCCAAATCTGCTGTTTGATTTCATTTGTTCATCCTTTTCTTTTATCCTTTCTATGTCAAATTACACGTAGGTTGCATTTGCTTGTATTTGATGAGTATGATAGCGCTTATACTTATAAGAGTTGTTCTCTGTCTCCCACAGAATAGATTAGAAATGAGTTTTTGTTAGGCAGAGATCTTCATTTTGGGAGTCTTTTGAAGGTTTGCTTGATGAGAGATTCTATCTCCGTTTGTTTCCAGTGCATCACATTGATTCTCTTGTGGATAAATATAGTCTTGGAAAGGTGGAAGCGTTGATGACGTAAGGTGGACACAATGAAACTATCCTTTCCTGTTGATATTCTATCACTCTATCTATCTATCTATCTATCTATCTATCTATCTATCTATCTATCTATCTATCTTTTTATCTATCTATCTATATATATCTATCTGTCAGTCCATCTATTGCTTTATATCTCTTGTTAAATCAGTCTATCTGCTTGTTGGTCTTTTTGTCTGTCTGTCTGTTTATCATCTCTATCTCTCTTCTTTTTTTTCTTTGTCAGTCACAACCACCGCTACATCGTCTGTGGCTCTGAGGACCACGCCTTCTACATCTGGAAGACTCACTATGACTTTGCCAAGTTCACCTCTGTCAGACGAGATCGCAATGACTTCTGGGAATCAATTAGAGGTAATCATCAGACACCCACTGTCTCGATCAGGGACGTATCTATACATAATTTCATTTTTACTTTTTTTTTCAAAATAAGAACTAAGATGAGAAAGCATTATTGTGGATTTGTGTTTCATATAGATTTGCATCATGTGAATACAATGTTTTGCTTGTTTTGTCTTTATTAGATACTGATGTGGGGAAGAAGTTAGTAGCAATGATGAATGAACATGCCAGTTACATTGATATTCAGCAGTTTGTTATATTCAACAAGATCTTTGCTTTTTGAGGTTTCTGATACCATTGATGGATAGATTAAAGCCTGCATTTGCTGTCCTAATTGTGTGGATATCAATGTTGATTAGTGTTCTATTTGATAAAAATTAGTTCCGTAAATGGCTGAGGGTAAATCATTAATCATCTCATCTCTTTCTTTGTGTTTTTACCCTGTTTAGTTCATGATGCCGTAGTGACATCGGTTGTCTTCTCACCGAATCCCAAACTTGTGCTCGGCTCGGGCCCGCCAGCGAGCGGAGTGTCCGCCATCCAGAGCGCCTCGGGCCTGGACCCCCAGCAACTCGTTGGCAGCGGGGGCTCCTCTTCCCCCTCCCCTGCCAAGAAGGACAAGTCGGACTCCTCCAAGGGGGACGCGGGGGGTAAGAGTGAGAAGCATTCCTCCCTCAAACGACCCCCCGACCTCGGTGAAGTCATGGTGTCGGCCGACTTCAACGGTGCCATTAAGGTCTTCATCAAACACCCAAAGTAACTTGGCATTAGAAAACACCTGCCATAGGGACATTTTTACTTCTGACGCGTGTCCAAAATTTGTACACGGAGCCTTCTACTGAGAGGCAGCAAAGCAACATAGAGGCCAAGCGTAACTGCACGTCCTGCAATTGCAGTTTCGAGCAAGAGGCTGTCGACGTATGCATATCAACAGTAAATTATGTCAGAGCAAAAAAATCTGACTGCTACTGACGCAACCATTTTGTATCATCGATCAGGAATGATTCTGAAGATTGACCGGTAAGGCATTAGGTTCGTAAATCTGCCATGGTGCTGTCACGATGTTGGCATCTACTTTGCAATTTCCAAGGATGTTTGTGTGAAGGTGCATCTTGTGTTCTCTTTATTTAAAGTTTGTCAAGTAATTCTGCCCTTTTGGTCTTCAGAAGGCATCTCAAGAGATCACAATCATCACACAATTTGCTATTTAGTCTGGGTCTTGCTATCTTCTACATGATGAAGTGCAGTAATAATATTTTGGATGCGATTAGCAACGCCCATCCTCCAAAAGGGGCATATACTGTATCCATCCCTACTGCTAGAAAGAACGCAGTATTCCACAGTTTGATCACAATATCTTCACACAGTTGATTATTGTGAAAATGCTCGAATTTAGCAGTGTAAAGTTGATTCTACACTGTGGTATGGTTTTTCACAGAGAGTTTGCATAGGAGTGCTCTGTTTCACAATATGAATGGATGATTCACAATGTGTTCACAATGTTAAAATCCTTGACTTTAATAGCGTGATGAGATTTCACACTGTTTTCACAATGTGTTTACACTGTTCAGATTGTGTTTCACACTATAAGACACTGTGTTCTTTCTAGCAGGGATATCCAGTGCAGATTTCACTCTCTGTGTTGGAAGTGCAGAAAAATATATGTTCAAACATCACCATAACTACTGTACGAGCTGAAATTTTCGCGGTGGTTTTATTTTCGCGAATTTTGCGAATCACCTTTGAACCGCAAAAATAACAACACACGAAAATAACAATGTGCGAATAGATAAGTATAGTTAGACCTCGCAACCGCGAAATTAACAATACGTGAAAATGTCCTCCTAGTAGCAATTCGCAAAAATATCTGTACGCGAAAATTTCAGCTCGTACAGTACTGTGGATTGTGATTGAAAATATTACTAATACACAACATGTAATGCCACAGACTTATTTATGACTCGACAAGGATTTCCTCTCTTTTGTAACAGTGATGCTGAACTTGAGCTACAAAAATTTGATTTTAGGTATGTAAAATTCTTGTGTCAATGAGCATGAAGTAGTAAAAAGACCAGTGTGCTATGGTCTATGGTGCATTTTAACACTGGATATATATCTATATATATATATATATATATATTGTCTATGATGCAGACCTTACTGTGGAGACAGACTTATCTTTTCATGTATGTATTAGTTCCTCGGTACCATACACACTCTTTCTGTGATGATTTTTGAGGAATGTGATATGTTATGAATCTTCTGCAAAGTTTACCATTATCTGACTTTCTGTATTTGATGTTGTCAATCATTCCTAGATATATTTGAAACAGTTTCTAGAGTGGCAAAATGTAGGTTAATATAATAGAATTAATAGGTATCTTGATAACATCCATGCCTAGATCATATCTAGTCACAAAGAGCTGTCATTTCATACATTTGTGGCAATGTGGACAACCTTCCTTTGTAATAAAATTCCCACTACCGTGTTAAACTTGACAGAATGGAATTAAGCAACAGAGCAGTGAAAGTTTTGTTGGAATTGGACTAGATAGTGATGATGGAATTTTAAAGCTGCACATGTTTTCACGAAATAATTACATCAGTCACAGTGACATCTAGACAAATCAGAGGAGGTTTGTATGTCATAGCCTCACAATATTTCTCCATTTACTTGCACAGAAATCTTTACCTGATCTCCTCTCTAATAGACACCATTTCAAGAAACAGAATGTACAGTCAGTGTGTATATCTGTGACATGAAATTGTTCCAGTGTTTCAAAAATTTAGCTCTGGCAACTTTTTGAAGGGGGGGGGGGGGGGTGGTTACAGTGGCTAAACTATTCACAGAGGCAATGCCTCTGCGTTCAAAAAACTAGTGTGAGAGTGGTAAAGGACAAGTGCACCTTTATACAATCATGTGTAGATCGTGGTCTGCTAATATTGCTGCATTCACTCAATCCACACATATCAAGGTGAGCTTTTCCTTTAATAAACATGCACATACATGATTGCAAAAGCATGTTAAGCTTTAGAATTCCTTTATAACTTTCTTGTCCTTTGTCCAGGTGTAGTGGAGCTTGTTTTCTTCTTCTCGTTGATTCACTCCTTTTGTACAAGTCAGTGTGCACGTGGGAATAGAGCTTTCCCTTTAAATAACTTACTGGCAGGCTAGTGTGAGATTAAAGTACTGTAAAACGAGGAATGTTCGTGTGCATTTTAATTTCACGAATTTCGCGAGTGGCAACATTCGCAAAATTAAAATGCTCGCAAAAGTTCTTGCCTACACAATGTGTATTGGACGCCAGTGGCAATTCGCGAAAATTTCATGCTGCGAGAAAGGTCGTCGGCTCCGATTCGCAAAATTTTCATGCCGCGAATATATTGTGTTTTACAGTAATCAAATTTATATTGACAGCGGTGCTGAGACATACTGCTGAATGTGAGATCCTGCTGTAAAATATCTTGAGCACAAACTGGTATACTGACATCGTTCCTTTGATGCCCTGCGCCAAAACTTCAAAATGGTTTAGAGAGGCCATTAATTTTATCATAATGATATATCTAAAAACACTCCTTTTATTTGCGTTTTGTAGTTTCTCGTTGAGTAAACATTTCAAGCATGGATCAGAAGTCATCACACAAAATTATCCACTTTGGTCTCATTACAAGCTAGTGAAATATTGTGCACCATAGTTTGTTGTTATTGTTTTTTTTTTAAATATCAAATCAAGCTTGACAGTTAAATACTTTGAATGATCTCACCTGCTTACTGATTCAATGTTTTTCTAGTCATTTGATACTGATTAATGTTGCAGGGTATGTATATGGCACCAACTTGACCAAGCATCACAAAAACAGCTTCGTTTGCTCTGTTTGGTTGTATGTGTACACCATCTTCATGTTAGAGAAAGTATCTATGCATGTCACCTTGTTTACCTTTGTATTAATAGTCTTTTCTATTCTTATCTATGACTGTGCTGTAGTTCCAATGATCAATGAGTGTAGAACCAGAAGGGCGTTAACACCATACAAATGTTTCATGGAGTTATAACACCCTTTTGGTCTCATTTGATTACCGATCTCACCATTATGAACAAGACAGACAATAAGAAGCGCTATTGTCTATTGCATGGATTTTAATAGTGCATTTGATAAACAGAGAAGCTAAAGTTAATTACTGTCTTTTCCTGGTTTCGTTTGCAAAGATGTAAGAGGCTTTCCCCAAACTGGTGCTCACAGGCACAAGGCATATCATCACTGACGACAAAGAAACGGCACAGAGCAGAGATGTCTCATTTAGTTGGCGCAGGTTACATAATGCAGATGTGTCAAGTCACAGCATAATTGCTCTGTAAAATCTTGTGTTAATTGCAGAGTCACATTTGCTAATCATGAGAGAGAGAGTCATTTATGAGTGTTTCAGCTATCAAAAGCAGTGGGCTATTTGGGCCAAATTCACGAAGGCGGTACAATCTTTGTCCATGGTTTAAACCATGGACAAAGACATGGGGCGCCAAGTGTCGCATGGCCTATTTCGTCATGAAATCAGTCATTTCGTCGACGAAATGTTAACATTTCGACTGATTTCGTAACAAAATAAGCCATGCGACACTTGGCACCCCATGTCTTTGTCCATGGTTTAAACCATGGACAAAGATTGTACCACCTTCGTGAATTTGGGTCATTGTGTCTGAATTCATGACCTCATCTGATGAAGAAGATGTCCAAAATGCACAAATACCCACATTAGCGATCATTCCTCCAACTTGGCTCTTATGCCACATGTTTTCTGGGACTCGATGGGTTAAATGATATAAAGCCATATATGCCCATGATTTATCTGTTCCTAATTTCTGATCAAATTATGGTACAGAATGATTCTTCAAGATTATACATGTTGTATCTGGTTCATACCCACATTTATACCACATGTAAACATGTATCTGCAATTCATTTTCACCAAAATCATATTTATATTTACTTAGCCTCCTAACCTATTGTCACCTTCCTTCAGAGTATTTCAAACAAAATGTATCCTTATATGCAATGTGTATTGAGAAAAAAGGAAATTCTAAATCTTGTGAAATGAGTCCAAGATTTTGCTTTAAAAACTGTTGTGCGTCTCTATTTTATCTTTTTCTATTTTGAGTTTTTGGATAGCAGAAAGTGGCTTCTGGAAGTACTCTTGAAGTAGAAATTGTGTGAATGTTGATTATTTTGTGATGATTAGGCTCTAGATTTGCCTATTGTGTTGATGAAGTGTACACAATGCGGTCACATAAAGCGCTCTGTTGTTATCATTATCAATATGATGTGTAAAATGATATTCTTGCAACTTGCAGATTCAAATTCTATGTATTATGTTCATTATTATTGTCATTCTTTTGTATCAACGGATATCAATGTAAAGATTTTTTTTTTCTGTTTATTACCGAGTGTGTAAACCTCAGAACAGTTCTCTTGGCCATGCTTTCTCTTATTCCCCCCCCCCCCCCCCCCGCTCTTTATTAATACCTTAGAGAACTTAATGAATGAAAGCAAATTAGAAGGGATCGTTTGCCGTATAGTGCCTCTGGTGCGCTGAGTTAGTAATTGCAATATTCTGGCAGACTGTCCTGTGTTATTAATTGCAAACATCGTATACATAGCACCTCATTTTTCCGAAGTCGGACAGTTCCTATTATCATCGAGTGTCTATGGAGGGTAGTTCCACCATGCCCGCCATTTATCAAATTAAGGTTGAATTGTCACTTTAACATTGCTGTATTTTGCACACAACGAGATACACTTCGGAGGTCAGAGTGTAAAGTCTCTATCTGTTTCACAATCAGTAGATATTGAGTTCTGAATTCCAACTCTTAATTCCTGGTGGTGACATCACCACACTGGTAAAAGGATAATTTACCCGAAGGAGAAAATTAAAATTTACAAAATACAAAAACATTGTTAGCAACAGATAGTGAAAGTGTAGGCGAAATCAGAAAAGTGTTGGAGAATTGTGATGATTTGAATATCTAGGGTCATTCGTACATATGTAACTAGTTACAGTGTAGCTGTTCCATGACCTACCCTGCCATTGGTGAGATGCTGTATAATCAAAACACCATATCAGATTGCTCGCTTGTTGATGTGTCTATTTTTGTGCTGTTGGTGCTCAAATTTCCGTTTAAAAGATGTTTTCCTTTCATATTCATCTCATTTATAAGAGTATTACAGTTGGGATAATTCTTTGATATCCGTGCTAAACTTGTAGGCGTACTTGCAGCGCTCACTACTTGTATGAAATAATGGGATGTGTCTACTTCTTCGCCAGTCATACTAGTATGCTGTTCGTACAACCCATGAATCATATTCATTCCTTTTGGCAGTATTGTGTGTTGTTATTTTGTTATTATTATTATTTATTATCATTATTCTCAGTAGTAGTAGTATTGTTATCATTATTGATATTATTATTGTTATTATTATTATGCCTCCGCCACGAAGTGGTGCCGGAGGCATTATGTTTTCGGGTTGTCCGTCCGTACGTACGCTCGTCTGTCCGTCCGCTTTCGTTTACGCGATAACTTGAGTAATATTTACTGGAATTTTACCAAACTTGGTCCAAGTATGAAGTATGATGGGGCAATTATTTGATTAGATTTTGGGTGAAATCGGCTAAAGGTCAAAGGTCAAAGGTCAAGGTCAAATCATGAAATTGTATCCGTTTACGCGATAACTCAAGACTGGATAAAGCAAATTTCACCAAACTTTGTTGGAGGATGATGTATAATGGGACAATTCCTTGATTAGTTTTTCAGTGAAATCGGACAGAGGTCAGAGGTCAAAGGTCAAGGTCAAATCCTAAAATTTATCTGTTTACGTGATAACTCAAAACTGGATGAAGCAGCTTTGCTTCACCAAACTTGGTCCAAGGATGATGTATGATAGGACAATTAGTTGAGCAGATTTTAGTGACATTGACAAGAGGTCAAAGGTCAAACGGTCAAGGTCAAATGCTACAAATGTTGCAATTTCCCCCATATCTATGCAATGCCCAAAAGGTATTTTCTTGAAACTTGGTGTGGACATGTACTACTGCGTAGAGATTCCCCAGAGAGAGTTTCATGTCAAAAGGTCAAAGGTTAGGTGAAAATGTTGCAATATCACTTTTCTCGCAAATGGTTCAGTGTATCTTCGTGGAACTTGGTACATACACATGTACTGACTGGCAGGGATTATCTAGGGAATTTAGGGGTCATGGGTCAATAGTCAGGGGGTCAAAGGTCAAGGTCATCTCCTCAAAATTTTACTATTTCCCTCATATACTAGTATATATGAAATGCTTGCATTATTAGTTTCAAAACTTAATACATGCATTACCTAATGGAGATTCTCTGGGAAATTTCCAGCCAAAAGGTCAAAGGTTAAGGGTCAAAGGCCAGGTTTCAATGCCCCCCCCCCCCAAAAAAAAAAAAGAAAAAAAAAGAAATCCATTTTGTACCGTCATTACACTCTTTCTTCATACCTTGGAAATTACTCAATGCATAAACTTACATGTATAAAAAGGTCTGTCAGAATTCAAGTAAAAATTCTCAATTCCCCATATATGTGTACCTGCACTCTTAAGAAATTAAAGCAAACCCAGTTCAAGACATTTCTGACAAACCTGTCATTTCAATATTTTGCCAGTTATGTGAAACTGTCATGGATCACACATTGTGAAGACATTGTACTATACGCCTATTGGGAGAATCATGCATTATGGCTGAGGCATCAGTCGCCATAGCAACATTTCTAGTTATTATTATTATTATCATTATTATTGTTATTGTCATTATTATTATTATTATTATTATCATTATTATCTGTATCATTACCTTTGATAAACAAGGCGATCTAAATATAACGTCTTCCAAGCATATCTGTAACAAAATGGTTGGCCCTTGAACGAATTCCATCCTTCTTTGCACCAATCAGATGAGTGTTGCTATGACAAGGTATCCCTGGTGTTGTAGCCATTGTGGGGAAACGGAATTTGAACATTATGTGGAATCGCTCTTCAACACCTTAACACCCTCCCTAACCCAAGAAATTCTTGACAAAACAAAACAAAACAAAAAAACAAAAAAAAAAACTCCGTAGACTTTGCATAGCTGCCATCATATCCCATGGGCAATAGGTGAAGTTATGCCCAGTCTAAATTGTGCAAGAGTCACTGTGTTGTGATTGAGATATTGTACATCTCTAGACGTAAAAGTGATTTTTTTTTTATTTGCCGTTGAGCATAAACCCGATAGATATCTCGGGGATAAAAAAACAAAGATATTTTCTGTAAATATGTAGGCGAGGATCAACTTCTTGTAATATGTACTCTTTCATGACATTTTGGGGAGTAGACGATTTGTAAACACAGGGAAACCGCAGGTACTTTGTGAATTCCACATCGGGGAAAAAAGAATACAAACACACTGTCGGATGTGTTAGTGTGGGCTATGAATCAACAGTTTGGTATGCAAATGAAATGTCTTAAACATACTTTTATGACCAGCTCTGTACAGCAGAAATTTCGTTTAAATTTTTTTTTTAAAGGAAAAAAATGCAATGTGGCAAACGGCTGCACAAATGGCACAAGATGTTGAGAATTGGGTAAAATGTTGTCATGTCAAGTTTTGTTTCGTTTTCTTCCATTTGCAAAGGTCTCTGTCACGACTATTAACATTTAATTTGCAATTTTGAAGACTTTATTTTGCCATTCTGTGTGAAGGATAATGGATTTTCTGCTCATGTTATCTATTCGTAATTTCGCAGCTACAGTATGTGTAACTCTCAATTGAGTTAAAATGATCGGGCTTCTCACTTAAGCTCTTCAACTAAAGCATGGAGCAAAGTGTACGAGATATGATTAACCTGATTATCATGTTAAAGATCAATTAAACGTGATTGTGCAATAGCAGATGTGTGAGATGAAGTTTAGTCTGCTTAATCCGTGTAATGTACACTTTATTCATCGAGATTATCTCAGTGCCATAAACTACAAACTTGGAGACAGATTAAGTCATGATAATGAGGACGGACACATTCATGGACACACACACACACACACACACACACACACATATAAATACAGTGTATATATATATATATATATACATATATATATATATATATATATATATATATATATATATATATATATATATATATTATATATATATATATATTTATATATATGTATATAATATATATATATATATATATATATATATATATATATATATATATATATATATATATATATTTATATACATATCAGTGCCATAAACTGCAATCATGGAGACAGATTAAGTCATGATAATGAAGACGGACACATTCATGGACACACACTCATAAACACACACACACACACACATACACGTATATATATATATATATATATATATATATATATATATATATATCGCTACTGGGGTGACAAGACCTCGTGTCTGAAATTTTGGTGAAAAGGACTTTTTTGGATTAATGGTCAGATAATCAGTTAAGTAATGTCCTGTCCAAAGTCTAACTGTCTTATCCCAAAAATGCAGCCCTCACGGCAAGTCAAAGGAAAGACTCTCCCATTTGATGTAGTGCTTTGGCTGCCATGTTTTCTTGCTCTCCTGAACATTTGACATTTCGTAGATACAAGGTCTTGTCGCCCCAGCAACGAATTATATATATATATATATATATATATATATATATATATATATATATATATATATGTTGATAAGGTAGTCCACGTGTTGGCAAGATAAAAAGATAAGTAACAAAGCTGCAACAAAGTTCATGAATACAGCATGAACTTTGTTGCAGCTTTGTTACTTATATATATATATATATATATATATATATATATATATATATATATATATATATATATACCGGGTGTCCCCAAAAAAGCGGAACGGTTGATTTCTCAGTACCTTGCGTTCTAAAAGTGATATATTTTTTGACAGCATTAGAAAGGGCATCTTCCGCAGAAGACAGTGATACCAAAGTCATTAAATTGGTTCAGTACTTTTCATTCTACACCAATTTCTGTAAATGCAGTCATTTTCAAATTTCGCCGGATTTTTGCGAGTTATGAGATAATAATTTGGGCGCTACACGCGGTCCATACGGTGAATATTGTGTAAGCTCGGTGATCCATGTCAACAAAAGATACAGCTTTCACATTGGGCGCGGCCCAGGAAAAAAACAGTGTGTGTGTGTGTGTGTGTGCGCGCGCGCGCGCCCAATGTTCTAACTGCAACTTGCTATATTAAATAAGGTAAGGAACATAACATAAATAGGTCTATTCCTTTGCTTTTTTGATTTCATTAATCTGTTCTTTCCTGTGTTTCCTATGACCTTTTTTTAAAATGTAAAATCAAGTTAAGAGAGTCAAGTCTGAACATACTGTTTCAATAAAAACAAAAACAAAACAAAAACAAAACAAACACACAACTGAAAGGGATTTAAGGAATAATACCCAAAAGTATAACAAACCTCACACCAAAAAAGGTTTATTTGTTAGATCAAATTTAACGAGTTAAGACGAGAAATGCTCTATTGAGAAAGAA
This sequence comes from Diadema setosum, assembly GCF_964275005.1. NCBI lineage: Eukaryota > Metazoa > Echinodermata > Echinoidea > Diadematoida > Diadematidae > Diadema > Diadema setosum. Next base: position 14,083,460 of record NC_092705.1, on the reverse strand, counting down.
ATTTCGGGTTTTTGTTTTTGCTTTTTCAATGAAACACTTCTTGATTTTCTAATAATTACGATGACTTTTCATACTTTTTAAGGGTATTAAGGATATTCAAGCTTGTCAAATTTTACCACATATTTTTGTGAGCTAAGCAGATCAGGATGATCTTTCTCTCTCGACTCCTCTCCTCTACCTTCTTTTAATCTAACCGAAAATTTCTTCCCGAATTTTCTCAAACAATTCGCAGTGTAAAAATGCGAGAAATATCTGAAGAGCACACACGTTTTTATAAACCATTTGGGTATGTTTTGCACTGCTTTTTTTTTTTTTTAATTCCCAGTGACTCTCATAGACGTGCTGACGTCGTCAAACAAAGCAAGACTGGTGGGTGTGTTTTTTTTTTTCTTTCAGTGATATGTCTACAACTTACTCTTTCGCGTATATCTCTCTGAATGTGAAAGTATATTATACATGTTTTTTTTTTTGCCACGGCGTGCTGACGTCGTCAAACAAAGCAAGACTGGTGGGTGTGTTTTTTTTTTCTTTCAGTGATATGTCTACAACTTACTCTTTCGCGTGTATCTCTCTGAATGTGAAAGTATATTATGGTTTCTTTGCCACACGTACTTTCCTTTGCACTATTATACACATCAATTACGAGAAGAGGATAGAGACACGCAACTTAATTACTTGTCCAAATTCCTTATAACTTCTTTTCGGTTATTGTGGCAATTTCTGTAGTGATAGTATAAGTTGGCCTGTTTCAATGAATATGTTAGTATGTCTCGTTTCCTTCGTTAAGAAGGCAACTGTCTATATGAATCCCAGCTATGGTGGCTACCATCCATATTTTTTTCTCCAGTTTTTGTCTATGATTTTGAATCGTTGTTTACATCTCTTTAATCTTTTCTCTATGTAACGACATAGCGCTTTCTCTTAAACTCTTTTTACGCTCCATTCTTTTCTGTCTTTTCTTAAAGCTGCACTACATCTATGCATTATTTTCATTGGAAAATGAAAGATTTGAAATGATGTACGTAATGCAACACATTTTCAGGCCCGTACTGTTTGAAAGTGCATTCACCAAATAAACAACCCCCTCCCCTTAAAGAAAAAGAGAAATGAAGACAATTTTATAATAAAAATGACGCACAAACGAGAAACGGTTTCGCTGATTGTTAACGGTGTAGCAGAGTGTGCCTGGCAAGCTCTTTACTGCATTACTCAAGGTCAATATAGATTGATTTCAATCTTCAAGTGCACTCCACTGGGGGACAGCGGATAGAATATCTATCTGCTAGTTATACCTTCACTATCCAAAGGAGGTTTTAATCGTACTCCATTCGCCCACATAATGAACTATACCCCGCTAAATGTAGAATTCTGGATTCATTTTCCTTTTATAATCGGCCCCAGTCAGACGTAAGCAAAAGAGAAAAAATATATCGTAACTCTGTAGGCAAGATTGAATCACCATCCGTTATATCCATGTTTGGAGCTGGTGTCTCTTCCTTGTGGTTCTGTCTTCACTGTATCGAGGATTCTACCTATAACCATGGTGAAGAAATTATTTTTCTCCGGTGCGTTGATTTTTCTAAACATTGCCTACATCTTGCCTCTTTGCTCCAGCAGTAAGTATCAATCCAACCATAAATTCGTACCTCCATGCATATCTGATATATGACATAATGTAATGTGAAACAGGAACATTATCCACATTTTTTACTTCATTCGCTTTTACTTCACCAATAGATTGTATATGGAATATATCTTCCTTTTGTCAAGCTGTGAACCATTCATACAGGACACTATCGGTTGTCTCTCAGGATTTGATCTGTAAAATACGAACAGAGAACGAGCCTTTTCTATGTTATATCGTCTACTGATTGAGTACCGTTGAACATCGTGTACGTAGGCCCTGCACTCTATATTCATACATGTAAACTATCACGAGTGCTTGTATACTAACTATGTAAATATTTCATTACCAGCGAACATTAGACTACTGTAATCGTGGTAATACTGTAGTTTCTACTTCCTGAGTGGACAATCACCCTTGCACCGTGAAACATGTCATTAAAGTAAAATGAACACTTTACTTTATCTATTTGCATCTAAATGATTTATTACATTTGTACGAACACTTGATTTTTCTTAGAAAATATAATTTTATATAGGAATGTATTAATATGTAGGAAAATATATAAAACACATTTTGGCTTCCAGTATTTGCACTATTTATGTCGTATATTGACTGTACTTGAGGTTGCAAACTTGTTTATACTAAACAAGCATTCACGGAAAATTTTGAAATGAGTAAGGTCAGATAATCAGCACACACACATGCATATTCTGAATATATCATACTTACATAATACATTTTTTCATACGTTATAATTGTCTATGAATATCAAACTTGTTAATGTCCGGGCAAATTCTTGTACTTTAAGGTGCAAATCTTTCTGTGTATTCCCTGTAGCTGACTCGGCGAGCCCATGCCCTCTGCCGAGCGGTTTGACCGTTGATTGGGACCAGGCATTCGATTGTCTCTCGCATTATGAGCAGCAACCTTTCAGCGTTCCTGGAGAAGTGTTACCTCAGTTGACTGTCAACGACATATTGCGTGGTGTTGGCGCCGCCTGGTCGGGGTACGATTTAGTCGAAGCCGTGGGTGAGATCTGCGTGAAAATTGCCCCTCGCCTCGTTGTCGTTGCTAGAGGACCAGACGTGTTAAAGTCGACGTGCGATCCTATCCTTCGTTCGCAGAGAGTTTGGACCGACTTAGACGACGGGTTCGTGTGTAGACTCCTCTATAACGTCAGCAGTGTCTATGCCATTGCCGCTCAACCCACGATACTTCCCGTCGGTGAGACACCTTTGACTGGCCCCAATCGTCCCTTCCCGTTACGACCGATTGACTTTTTGGAACACGCCCGCCGAATCGGTGGAGAGCTGTTCGGCCCGACATCAGATGGCGATGACGAGGTTTGTCGCGACGGACGTCACCTGCTGTCTAATGATGCGAATCCTCGACAACTTGTTAAACATGTCCTTCAAGACATTTTGATGGCTCTAATACCCAGGGCATTTGAGCTATGCAAGAGTTGGGACAACATCGTGTCATTTGTTGAAAGCGATCTGCAGGTTCCTGCTAATGTGAGTCGACTGATGCTTAGTGACCTGCCGAGACTTCTGGCCGTAGTCGCAGGCTATGAGGACAGAGAGGCCTTATGTGCTACCTTGGAAACGTTTGTTTCACAGGACCAGAGAGCTTTAGAGGAAGGCGCTGCTGATATCACAAATAATATTCTCAGCATTTTTACAGTGGAATCAAGGTGCCTCATTGTCGTTGACGAAGCTCTGGCTCTGCTGTACGATGTCGTTCCGAGAATCTTTGTCGACATTATGTTCCATCAGTACACTGGCTTCAACACCAGCCAGTCCTTATGTGCGGCCATGTCCTCGTACTTTCGTGAACCAGGTGAGCTCATTGCGAGAAAAGTCGCACCATTATTTACTTATCAGTATCTATAGTCAACTGTGAAATTCACATATCGAGGGCTCAATTGTAAATATTACCGACTATTAGTTGTGTATTTTAAGATGTGACTGTGTGTGTATGTGTCTCTGCGCTTGTGTGTATTTATGTGTTTCACTTGTGGTTTTTAACGATGCTTTTAAGTCATCTAATATGGCCATCTGTTCTTAATCACAGCATCACTTGGAGTTCGCCTTGTCGATGGAAGCAATGAAGGAGAAGGACGTGTTGAGATATTCTACAAGGGAGACTGGGGCACCGTCTGTGATGACTCCTGGGATATGGAAGATGCCAACATTGTCTGCAGAATGCTCGGTTACCAAGAGGCTTGGGGAGCTCCTTGCTGCGCCAGCTTCGGCCAAGGATCTGGGGAGATCTTACTGGACGACGTGCACTGCGACGGTACGGAGGAGAATCTAGCTGACTGCACACATCGTGCAATTGGGACGCAGAATTGTTGGCATGGTGAAGATGCAGGTGTCATCTGTGCTCCAGAGAGTAAGTCACCGTCAGAGGGCGCTTTTTTACATCTCAACATGTTTGTTGCTGTTGTGGTGGTTGTGTCAGACAGTGAAAGGAGCAACCAAAACCAAACACACACCCACACGAACACACACACCAACACACTCGTATTTGAACTCTTTTGAATTATATATGAGTATGTGATAAATAATTATATTTACATTATATAGCGACAGAGTGCTAGAGAAACACCTTTTCACTGATTTAGCCGGCGCGGGGTGTGTTTCTTCTCTGTGCGAGATGTATTTTCGTTGCCTTATTTTTTCTATACTTTATTTCCAAGCTATCTTTTACTTTTCGCTCTTCTTTTCCATGCACATGGAGTTCGCCTTGTTAATGGAAGAAGCGAGAGAGAAGGACGAGTTGAGATTCTGTACGAAGGCGAATGGGGCACGGTGTGTGACGAATCCTGGAGCTTAGAAGATGCCAACGTGGTCTGCAGGATGCTGGGTTACCAAGAGGCCTGGGCAGCCCCCTGCTGCGCCACCTTTGGCAGTGGATCTGGACGGATTTTACTTGACAGTGTGAAGTGTGATGGGACGGAGGACCACTTGGCGATGTGTAGGCATGGCGGTATAAATCATGGTAATGGAACCAACAACTGCACGCATGGTGAAGATGCGGGGGTCATTTGTATCAATCGTGAGTACAAATTCCAAGGAGATTTGTTTGATATGAATTGTAGTCATTCAATAAGCATCTAAAATATTCTAGATATCACTTACACTGTATCATAAATATGTCTTCCCGATTTTTCATTTTGCTTGGGAGCTGCAATACAAGCTGCACTAAGATGTGTTATAAAATGTTTCTGTTCCTCGCAGTATTAACACTCAGTAGGCGTTTTCACATCAGCCCGATAAAAATCCAAGCTCGAAATATTTTCCGCGATTGCGAATTAGAGCGCTATTTCATTTCTTATTCACATCAGCCCGAAGAGGGGGCAGCCCGAATAGTTAAAAATTTTAAAATAGCTAATTCGACAGCTGAGTATTGTGCAAACAGCATCAGTAATGTGTGTGCCCTCTCAAAAATTCCTCATGATTTGTGTGCAGTTTGCCTCGGTCGATCGGGTCACACACGCTATAGGCATAATGGGATTCATCGCGCTAATTTCTCGAGTCGTTTTCACATTATCAAATAGCGCTCTACTATCCCGCTATTTCAGAAATTTCCCGAGTTGGACTCGAGAAATTTTCTCTATCAGAGCGATACAACTAGCGCGTTAATTTGTGTTCACATTATCAAATAGCGTGCTATTTCGCTATCAGGAAAATTTCCCAAGTCAGAAAACAGCGCGCTATTTCGAAACATCGGGCTGATGTGAAAACGCCTAATGAGACATGACATCTCCGGAGGGGATATAATCGCTTGATATTGATTTAAAACATTACATAATTACCTACCTCATAAAGCATCGTATTATTTTTCTCATATTGACCATACATACGAAACAAGAAACAAAGAAATGTGCAATTTTAAACTAAAAACTGTCAAAACAGAATTAGGGAAGCGATCAATAGCATATTCAGGTGTTAAAATATGGAACAATCTTTCAACTGATTTACGTTATACATCCTCTCGTAAAAATTTTTGTAAAGTCTTCAAAAAGAATTTATTGGAAAAATACACATAATTGGAATAGATCTGTTTATTTTGTAATCCACAAAGCAAAAACTTCAATTCTAGTAATATAAGTAATGTAAGTACACTTACCAATTTCAAAATGTTAATCTTGTACATAGTGTAAATACACTTGTTTATAATGTAAATAATTTTCTTGTTGAATTTATATATTCTTCTTCTGTATTCAAGAGCCAACGTCCACTAGCGTTGCTATTTGTTGGACCCTTTTACCAAATTTGTAAATATGTTTGTACTTTCATATTCATATTGTTGATAAGTTTGATTCTATACTTTCATGTCTTGTATTCCTGTTAATTTATTATTATTGTATCCTCAATGATTGAATAAATTATCTGTGATTGTAAACTTGAACTTAAATTTGGTAATAAATCATTCATTCATTCATTCAAAACATGAAATGACTTGTGTTAAAAAATATACAATTGTTATAATTATAATGTCATTAAGATCCATGTAGCTGCAGCAAATATTCCACCAGTTTACGAGAAATGCGTACTGCTGCGGTCAACGTGCACTTACAATGTAATCGTGAATCCCACATTATGGCAATTCGTGTTATTTCTCCAATCAGGACAGGAGCTAGAAGTCCGTCTGGCTGATGGGACTAATGGGATGGAAGGACGGGTAGAGGTTCTCCATGACGGCGAATGGGGCACGGTCTGTGACGACTCCTGGGGAATGGACGACGCCAACGTCGTCTGCAGAATGCTCGGTTTCGGAGGTGCCGCCGAAGCCCCGTGCTGCGCCCACTTTGGCCAGGGCTCTGGAAACATCCTGCTGGACAACGTGCTATGTAAGGGAACTGAAGACAATGTGGGCTCTTGCTTGTATTCTGATATCGGCGAACACAACTGCAGACACGACGAGGACGCAAGTGTCGTATGCTCTGCAGATGGTCAGTATCCCACTCAATTAAGGATTCACGAGTAATCACATCAGTAATGTTTGTGTTCTATTTAGTACCAGTTTTGGACTGTTTTCCCCCTTTCCCCCAGTCATCGTAGTCATAGTATGGTCTAAATAGATATTTGCATTTCATAATTCCCCCTATCTCATTAATCATGGGACCCGTGGCTGTACAAGTCTTACGCAGGCCCCATCATATTTCTCGAATAATGACCATAGCTCAACTCTAATGTATACAGACCTAGTGCTGTTGTGCTTATACTGAGACAAACTATACTTATGACATATCCAACAGGAGAGATACCAAAGGTTCGCCTTGTTGGAGGGGCTACCAACCGAGAAGGAAGAGTTGAAGTTCTATACAACGGAGAATGGGGCACGGTATGTGACGACTCCTGGGATATCGATGATGCAAACGTTGTCTGCAGAATGCTGGGTTTTCTCGAGGCCGCGGCAGCCCCTCACGAGGCCCGCTACGGCCCCGGTTCAGGCAGCATCATATTGGACGACGTGTCATGCTACGGACAGGAGGAGAACTTGGCCGATTGTGAGCATCGAGGCTTTAAGTCCAATAATTGTGTACACGAGGAAGATGCAAGCGTCGTGTGCTCTGCTCTAGATGAAGGTAATGTATTGAGCACTGATATCAATTAACGAAACCAACAACATATGTGGCCTTAATTTGTAGAGATCTGTTTCACAAAGGGGAAGGAAAGCATAAAAGTCTTGTTTCGTAATTGTTGTTGTTGTTTTATCCTTTACCCTGTTAAGCGGGTTTAGGGATTCTATTTCCATGTGCTATGACAGGGTGTCCTGGCGAAAATAATTCATCGCTACTTAATTGCTGTAAGGAAACACGGTTCGAAATTTGTTTGTTTGTTTGTTGTTGTTTTTTTCAATTCTTAAATCCCTTGAGAAAATGATACAAGTTAAACAGGCTTCATTTGTGTTCATTCTAAGGGATCATTTGAATAAAAACTTACCTATTTTGTCTGAAAGGATTAGAGGCAGGACCGAGTTCCTCACATACTACCGCAATAATATCTATTATTTGTTAATATTTGAGATATTGCTGATATAAACCTCAACTTCTAGTACACTCTAAAAAAATCCGGGTCAGAACTGACCCGGAACATGGTTCCTTGTGGTCACACATCGTTCCATGTCAAAAAAAAAATGACTTGGAATTTGGTCAAGAAGACCCGGAATGGGGTCACCGTGACCCAATTCATGACTCGGGATGGGGTCATATCTGACCCCATTCCTTGTCATTTCTGACCGGGAACGGTGTGTGACCCCAACGGACCCAGTTCCGGGTCACTTCTGACCCGGAATTTTTTAGAGTTTAGGTATTTGTATTCAACATAAGACATTGATATAACTTGAAAAATTCAATTCCGTGTCATGCATCACAGGTTTTCAAGTTCGTCTTGTCGATGGAAGTAATGACTATGAAGGAAGAGTAGAGGTTCGTCACGAAGGAGTGTGGGGCACAGTCTGTGACGACTTTTGGAGTATTGAAGATGCCACAGTTGTCTGCAAGATGCTCGGTTTCGAGAGGGCGTTGGAGGCACCCTGCTGTGCCAGATTCGGGGAAGGCTCTGGTAGAATTTTAATGAGTGACCTATTCTGTGACGGAACCGAAGGCACCCTACTAAACTGCAGCCATGGGGGCTTTGGGCATCACTATTGCGGACACAGCGAGGATGCAGGCATCATATGCACTAATGAGCGTAAGCATTGGCATTAAGACGACATTAATTTATTTAACTTAACTTTATAGTGATCAGCATATGATTACACCAGTGAAATCAAATCCGTTTGGATTCTGAATTTCTGAAAAGACCAGGGAAATCAGAACTAAAAAGATTTCCAATTGCATAGCCGATTTTATGTATATCAACTAACGAGTAGAGATTCGTAGAAAAGCACCACTTGCCGTTATAGTTACAGAGTTTTCTTTGTCCAATATTTTCTCTTTGTCTAATTTGCGTATCCTACACTTTTATATTTTATAAATGGGGGCGCTGTGGCATAGTGGATAAGACTCCCAACTCTCGATCGGAGGACCCGAGTTCGAATCCCGCCCAGTGCTTACGTCCATGGACAAGATGCTTTTACCCACCATGTCCCTCTCGACCCAGGTGTATAAATGGGTGCCTGGCAACGCTATATAATAATAATAATAATGGCAGGGCCCTCTGGTAAAGCAGTGGTAACACTGAAGAGGCTACCCTGGGTAAATAAGACCTTATTATTATTATTATCATTATTATCATCATTATTATCAAATTATGATTAAATTATGAAGTTATTATTATCATTATTATCATCATTATTATTAAATTATCATTGAATTATTATTATCAGTATTATTATTATTATTATTATTATTATTATTATTATTATTATTATTATTATTATGATTATTATATTCACCTCGGTGACTGGTACAGCAAAGCCCAAATTCGAGGTGCGCCTTGTCGGGTCAATGCGGCCGTGGTCCGGGAGAGTGGAGATTTTGTACAATGGAGAGTGGGGCCAGATCTGCAGGGATAACTGGGGCTACGACGAAGCCGCGGTGGTCTGTAGGACGCTCGGGTATGAGGGGACCAAGTGGTTCCCCTGCTGCACTTATCACCGCCCTTGGATGTCGGATATCATAATGGGTGACGTAGCCTGTGCTGGATCCGAAGAGAATATAGCTGACTGCCAGTATACCGGCTCGTGGTCGCGGGATTGCAGCCAAGTGGCAGTTGCTATATGCGAGACCCCACGTAAGCATCATTGTCAGTGATTGCCTTTGAAAATTATGGTAATATCTTGTCTTCCTGACACTCTCCTACTTGAGAACTTCAGGTTTCTTAGCGGAATTGTACGGAATACTTCAAGCAAGTCTATAATATACATTTACGAATACCAAATCCATTTCCACGTAGGCTTACGTAAGACGTGATGATGAGCTAATGCTGTATCGAAAAATGACAAAAGAAAACAAATTGATGGAGTTAAACAAACACAAAACTACCAGTAAATAACGGTGACCCTTTGTAAGCTTTGGGTGTCATTGACACATAAAAGCATACCGCTTTACACACTGTGCAATGCCCCTGTACTAAAGTTGTTGATTGAAATAATGTTATACGCATCATTTCATTTTTATTTCGTTTCGTTTCATTTATTGAGTTTCGAGACAAAGCCATACAATGTTGTATTTACAACATCCATCCATGACAATCAAAGGTAACACATGAATTATAAGTTCAGTAATACAAATAACATTTACATGACACAAAATCAATTTAAATCATTCTCACGTACATTATATTCATGGCGGATAATTGTGTGTGGTGAGAACCTACATGAGCAGTGCATAAGAATACTGAACAAAAAGAGCATCTAGCTGCTTTCAGGAACTATTCAATACGAACAAACCAACTAAATTTCTTCGTCCATCTACTGCTCATACCCTTCGAGTTCTCCGCACCCATCATTCATGGGCCAGCAGAGCTTTCACCCATAAAAGCAGTGTGGCTCTTCTCTCTGGAACTCAGTGCCTCTGAAACTGAGAAGGGAGACCTCATTCCCTCTGTTCAAGAAAGAACTTAAAACCTTTTTGTTCCAGTAACTGTGTGCTTTCTTTCAATTGTGGTATTTTCCTAACTGAAGCAATGTGAGAGGAGGTATTACCTTTCTGCTCCAAGAGTGATACTGTGTGACAGACCATAATTATGGCGCATTAAAAGACTCCATTATTATCAGTAAATTTAGTATAGCTACACACGATGACAAGTGAAACTGTTCGTCAATATATCTTGCTTTTTTCTTACCGACAGCCCGTCAATTTGATGTCCGCCTTGTCGGGGGTAGGAATGAGAGGGAAGGTAGGGTGGAAGTTAACGTCGAGCGAGACTGGTGGGGAACAGTCTGTGACGATTTGTGGGGGATGGCGGAGGCAAACATCACTTGCCGGTTGCTAGGTTACGACGGTGCCCTGGAGTCCACTTGCTGTAGTCGTTTCGGCCGGGGTTCTGGGAGCATCCTCCTTGACGACATGGAGTGTACGGGAAAGGAAAGTCACCTGGCCGTCTGTCCGTATCCTGGCTTTGGCAATGATAATTGCAATCATAATGAAGACGCAGGCGTCATCTGCTCGCCCAAACGTAAGTAGCGATTAAGTGTTACGTACACTTTTGATAGCTAGGCGCGTACAACTAGTAGACGTTTCTACTCTATTACTGCCAAGGGACTCATCCGAGGCACAGAACGCATACACCTGAATATGAACATCGCTGAATCCAAATTAGTCCTAATTGGTTAGACAATGTCAATCACGCCAAATTTTAATAATTCAATTGATTATGGTCACTAAGGTATATAATAGATCTCATAGTAACTACAGAAGAACAGACGATATATAAATTCCATGTACCATTAACTATTTTTCAATTTAACTCTTTCTTCATAGCATACAAACTCGATATCCGTCTTGTTAATGGAAGCAGCGACAATGAAGGACGAGTAGAGGTTCTACTTGAGGGGAAATGGGGCGTTGTTTGTGACGACAACTGGGACTTACTTGATGCAAACGTCATTTGTCGGATGCTTGGCTACGTCGGGGCCTTGGAAGCACCTTGCTGCGCTAAATTCGGCCGGGGCTCCGGATATTTCTTACTGGATGATGTGACGTGTACCGGTGAAGAAAGAAACTTCGCTGAATGCCGACATGCTCCATTCGAAACACATGATTGCAGTCCCTACGAAGCGGCGGGTGTTGTTTGTATTGACTAAGGCAGGAACTCGGGCAATTCGTATGACATTTTTTTTTTCGATATTTGCACATCATGTTATGAACATTATTCTTTCCCTCTTTCTCCCTCTCTTTCTCTCACTGTCTGTCTGTCTAACTCCTCATCTTTAATTTGGTTGCTTTAATTAAGCCTACATTCCTGCAACAGGCTTTTATAATGTTAAGATGTATCTGCTTGATTATGTAGGACTAATTAGGTTTGTATTCTCAGCTCATGCAATTCCGCATTTCATTTTATAAATAGCAGATCAGTTCCGTAATTGCTTCACTGTGTTTGGGGGAAAGCATCATTCATGCAGTGCTCTTTTAGCATTCCTCCTCATTTCAAGCATTTTCATATTTTAAGAATGTTTTTGTCGTTCTTCTCTCACGTTCCTTCTTAATGGCATACGTACAAATTTCACATTGCATATTGTACTTTGTATAAGGTCAATTCATGCATTTATTGTTTTAAAAATCGTTGTTAGGCCTGCATGTTTTCTTGGAGATGGGAATCATTTAAATGAATTAATGAATCAGCCATGTGTTTGATTGTTGCCTTATGTGATATCTGAGTGCAATAAAGGCTGCCTTTTAAAATTCTTCTTCTATGAAAAATATGAACTTTCCTGACGCATTATTGCACTGTTTCTCAGTTGCATGATTGAAGTACGATAGCCCGGATTCTAATATGCTAATGATATTGTGGAAAAATGGACATGTTTACATAAATAAAGATATCGTGGTTGAATGAATATAATAATAATCAACTATATAAAATGGTCAGGAAAGGCAACGTCGGTTGACAAATTGTTAACTTCGAACACGAGAATCTGAGTGTGAGTAGATTATCCTCTTCATTTGTTTATAGTGCAGGGTTTGGGAACAATAAGACATATGAGACTTTCATGTTTTGATAATTATATCACCTCATAGCTCACTGAACAAAAATTGACAATGACAATGTTAGATATTGCCTTGAACTGATGTAAATTTTCGTAGGGGTGATGGCTTAATTTCTTTTTCGCCTGCTTTTTTTTCTTGGAATAGTTTAAAGCAATTTTTTTCATGGTTAACGGTATAATGGTGTTCTAACATTTTATGTGAAATCATTTATGACCCTATTAACAGATAAAATAATTTCTTGCATGACGAAATCCCATTAAATCTATCAAAAAGAGCACAGTGCACTAGATTTCCTATCAAATTCTTCCGTTACGTTTGTAGTGTCAAATTGTACTTTTGAGCATTGAGAATTTAGCATTGAGAACATTTGAGAAATTTGAACTAGGGCTTTCTATAGCTTAGTCGGTAGAGCACCGGGCTAGCATCCGGAGGTCTCGGGTTCGAATCCTGATGGAATCACATTTTCTTTGCTCAACTTTTCCACTAATATATTGTACTTTTGTCTAACAACTGATTTTACACGAAGATTCTAAATATGAGAAAGGTCGACGTAATCAATCTTGTAGTCTCTCATATTTCCTGAAAGAGCAATTCTTCTTCTACATTATTCTGACATTTGAGGTCATTAAATGAATACATACATACATATATATATATATATATATATATATATATATAATTGTTATCAAATATGAAGCTTTAAACTATAAACTTCCATTATTTACCTATTTCATCGGTATGAATCCAACCAATGTGAACGTGGTGTGGAATATTTCACTATAGGATACAACTTATGTCGTCATTTCACACCTTTCATTTGCACCAAACTTTTTTTTCTTCAGTATCACCGGATTGGTACACATGCATTTACTTGTCTAGATTTCTTTGGAGGCAAAATCTAAATTTTGGAAGATTTTTAGGTAAATATCTAATTTTCTCTCAATTTTCATCCTGAAGTTAATGGAAATTTTCTGAGAGTGGTAGGAAGTCGAATACCGGTACTAAATTAATTTCATGCAAACTATCCAGAAAAAAAAAAAAAAACTACATATCTCTGTCACTTGTCAATACACATCGGGGAGAAAGGAGCAAAGCAAACAAACGAACAAACAAACGAACGAACGAATGAACGCGCTTTGCTGATTACTTTCCCTAGCTGATACTCAACTAGTAAATGAGGGAGTGTGTGCTTATTTTCACCCATTATGCTGTGGAATCTTCAGGAGGTATCTGAGCTGTATATGAAACACTGGAACCAGTGAAGACCATGTGTGTGCAGGGTAAACACTCTTCTTGTTTGCCCTTCCTCCGCAACACTCTTGTCTCTGCTTTCAGGTCGCAAAATCCATCCATGTATGGGGCAGAAATATAAACCTCTTCAAGTTACTCCGGACAAGGAACACGTTATGAGCTTCAGACAACGCTTTACTCACTCGCGCCCCCGGCAAGGACTCAATGTGGGCACGTAGCCATGAAGGCCAATAAACCCGCAAATTTCTTGACAAGCCATAGGAAACCGGCCCCTCAGAACGAAGAGAAGTTACCAATAGTCAGTCGCAGAAGCGCCGTGCGTACACACAGAGAGATACGCTGGACCACCGTCTACACGTACATAAGCCACGAGTTTATGACCATTTTACACGTTATATGCGGAACCGCCGCAGACGCGACCCAACGCAGGGGGTTGTGCCAGCCTAAAATCACGGCGCCGCCCGTCAACCCAGTACACCGATACTTTCACTCACGACTTGCTACCTGAGAAGCTGTAAATACGGTAATGTATACCTTTGCAATTTACCTCTGCAGCATGCATTTTTTTTTCGGGGGGGGGGGGGATCCTCGGCCGTTTTTAATAAGTTAACTGTTTCTGCAACCTTTTAACAGTGGAGACTGAGGTGTACCAAAGTTTGCCAACATGTATAATGATACCGTGTACGTTCACTTTAATGATACATTTCATCGTATTTAGTGTTTAGCCTTCAAACGTGTTGGAATGTTTACGCTGCTTCTTCTATTACTATTTCTGCTATGATTGATAAAGGTAGGAATGTATAATGAAAATGGGGAAATGTGTAGGAAGTGATATGCATTTAACATTGCCGATAATAATGCCATTTTTATCGTGAATAAACTCGTTTACGATCTAGAGAAAGTTGTTTGTATCAAACGTATTGGATTTATCCCATTTTGTTTATTCCAAATAGAGTGTCAATTAATTATCAACTAAGTGGTTGTGAATGATTGCAACCTATAGTATAACCAAGGAGGTACTACGTAAGCCTTAGTAGGCCTACCTATAGTATAACTAGCCTATACTGTCTAAATGAGTCATTCGTATTATGTACTATTAAACCCATCAGTTCCTATGGATTTTAGAGGAAAAATATCATATTTTCATAATAAAACTGGCACCTTTGAACTTCACTGTATGTCTTATAAAATCTGAAAAAAAAAAGACTGAACAGAAAGTATCGAATTCAGTACAATTCCATAAAATCCAAACGAAGCTTACAAAAATTGGTCAAATTTGAAAAAAAAAACAACTTAGACATTCTAAAACATAGTTTCAGTTTATGAATCAGTTATAAATTTTGAGGCTCAGAGGGTGTTGAAAATTTTGCAACAGAAACATCAACATGAACATCAACGGGGTCAAAATGAAAATGAATCTTTTTAATCTACCTTGCATAGTATCATTATGAAACATTATGAAGAATGAATAGTATAGGAACTATGATTAAAAGGAACAGCACCGAACCCGGTTTCTTATAAGAGACTAGATAAGTTAGGAGTGAGAGGATTACCATTTTCCAATACAACAAATTGAAAACCAAACAATATATGGCCACCAGATAACATCAAATCAGAGGCAGGCAATTTGAAACTTGCGTAGGATTTTAGCTTCCTTGTAGTGTATACACCATACACAAATATTATTTCACACTGCCCAAAGAACATAAAACAGTCGCTCGCTCACAATTTCGCGTATCTATCGAATGCTATAATGAGACCACTGTTAGTACTGTTCATGTTCCATTAACATGTCATGTAAAATTTAGGAGATATGTAGCACAACACGATGGTGTAATTGCATATTGTGTGAAAATTATAGTATATGTCTATTATACAATTTCAATATTCTACAATAATTTCAAACATATTAATACTGACTATTCAAGGATCAAATTCCTCGCTAAGAGTCCTTAAGTTCTTTACTGTATTTTGAAGTCTAACACAATTATTGTTGCCAATCGGCCGTCCGCATCAAAAACGTTGCCATCGTAACGCATTGAGCTCTTCATTGCTTTTGCCAGTTAATCGCAAATCTCTACAAAAAGACGTTTTGTCTGAAATAATATTGCATAAATGGGAAGTCAATGATTAGGAAATGTTCAACGGATATACGATTTGTAACACAAATACCCCAAATAATCATACATATACCAAACAGGTTCGCATTTCAGCCGGGGTATTTTGGGGTTGTTGTATTTTCCCTACAAATTCCTGGAGACCTACTAAGAACAAAAGTTGTATCCTCTTTTAGAGATTCCCTCTTTCCTTGCATCGTGTTTACTATGTTTACGGAAGGGAATTGATGGCGTAGAGCGACACCTCAACCCATCGGGGTACATCTTTATTGTAAGTTTACGGTCACCGAATCAGACGAGATCTTTCTTCATCATCACCATCATCACTATCATCATCACCATCACCATCATTATCATATTCATCATCATCATCTCCTTCTCTTTAAAGGACAAGTTCAGCTTCATAGACATGTGGGTTTTGTGAATGCAGCAATATTAGTAGAACACATCGGTGAGAGTTTGGGGGAAAATCGGATAATCCGTTCGAAAGTTATGAATTTTTGAAGTTTTTGCTCAGTCACGACTGGATGAGAAGACTACTATAGCTTGTGATGTCACAAGTGTACAACGACATAAAGAAAGTATAAAGAAAATTCAACATTCAATATATTCAACACTCGACTTCTCTCTTTTAGAAGGCAAGGGGAATAATATTACCCTTAACATACGTCAGCAACAAGTCGAAGAAATGTGCACTTTATTCACAAAGTGAAGTTTTGTGAAATTCTCTTTTTATTTTCCTTATATCGTTGTACGCATGTGACATCATACACTGTGGTAGTCTTCTTATCCAGCAGTGACTGCGTAGATACTTAAAAAATTCATAACTTTTGAAAGGATTGTCCGATTTTCCCCAAACTTTTACTGATGTGATCTACTAATATTGTTGCCTTCACCCAATCCACATGTCTATGAAGGTGAACTTGTCCTTTAAGTTCACAATAACTGAGTATAACATACCAATACTGTCGAAACCACGTGACCGAGAACTCAAATTGAAAGTGAATCCATTTTAGATGAATCTAGAAATGTTATTAGAATGTGATGTTATGAATTAAAACTCGAAAGATGCACGTTGAGCCAAACATAATAAAACATCGTTGGGAATATACTGGCAGTCGTGTGTGCTCTACTCAATTATGCATGCAAGGTCTGGCGAGCTTTTGGGAGATAACATAAAAGAAGCCTTAAGCATGAGATTGCAAGATTCCATAGTAGTTGTCTCAACAATGCTAGTAGACGTATAGGGGGAGCTCTAGAGTAATCTAAATTTAGGAACTTACGGCCACTACAATACACCGCGGAATTTTCGGTACCAGAACCAAAATATATAGCTAGTAACGCTACAGCGACTCTGCTCTTTTGGTAAATCTAGAAAAACAATGAATGGAATCTTACATCAACACATGGCCACTTCATCTCCTTGTGTGTGTGTGTGTGTGTGTATGTGTCAGTGTATGCATGTATATGTATGTATGTATGTACGTATGTGTGCATGTATGCTTGTATGTATGTGTGTTATTATGCATATATGTATAGGGTGTGTGTGCGATGATAGAAACTTGTTACTATATATAATATGGTTTTACTCTCCCTCGGTCTACTGATCGGGGAAACATTCATCCGTTAAGTTAGAGGGCGTTTTAGGTGAATTCGCCAGCTCTTACAAATCAAGCTTTGTCAAGCCCTCCTAAAGGAAGACATTTCTTTCATATTTCTCTCACATTTCTCTCACATTTCTTTCACATTTCTTTCACAAAGGACAAACATCCATTCTTCATTGCCCCTGCATGGCAAAGATGCTCAGAGCGTAACAAAGTCCATGCTACAATGAGTGTAATGGTATGAATTGTTCACGAGGGTTGAGAATGAAAGAGTTCGTTAGTGTGTACGTATAAGGTGAGTGTTTGAGTGAGGGCGTTCAGAGAGTAGCGAGGCTTCTTCAAGCCTTTGTTATTTTGTCATTAGCATCAGTTTAGAATAGTCGTTATGTAAGTTATGTTGACACAGAAAGGAGCCGAGTCTGTCGGTCGTCGCTCTTGAATGGGAAGTAAAATTGTTGGACTGCGTTCGCAGTGTGGAGAATCATGTTTAGTTTAAAAGATTACCCAAAATTCAACAAGTGGCGAAACTTGAAGAGAGCAGATCAGGAAGCTGAGAGGACATACGCGGATTGGGCGGTAGAGAATTGTAAAAGTTCGCCTGCTATCAGATATCTTCTACTTTCATTCTTTTTCTAGTGATGTGTAAGTAGACCTACTTATGCTATATGTACGAATCAACCAAGGATGTGATACCTCCTTGGAGCAACTGTGATAAACACAATGCTCTATACAGTATGGGTATTGAAAGCAGCCTTTAGTTTTGTATTCAGGATGGAAAGGAATTGGAAGGTAACCCTTTTCTAGGGAATAAGGGGTTAAATCATGTTTTATACACGAATTGTGTCAACCTTACATGTCTAGTACGGCCTATCAAAGCAAAGTGGCTTTTTGATTTTTGTAGCACTTGTCTTGATATCATACGTTAGTGGAATCAGAGTACCAAACAGCACTGTCAAAGGACGTAAAAACCGAAATGAGAAACATTCTCTCTATGTTACCTGCTTTTTCTCTACTTTTCTTTTTGTAAACCGGTGTTTGTTCGTTTGTCAATCTGACAATAGTTTTTTTTTTCAACCTTTTCTTTAAAATCCTAAGTAATCTGACCTCGAAGAATAATAGGTCTCTTTGTTGGTGTTGAGGAAGATGCGAGGTCATATTTACTGCACGACTAACCCTTGAGACGAAAGCATGAATAATTTCATTATAAAACGCTGCGAATTTTATCGAATTTTAAGGGGAATTAATACGAGGGGGGAAAACATCAGAACCAGTCACCTTGTATAGCCATGCCACGCGCCTACAGTGATCTGCATTTGGTATGACTAATATAATACGTAGCAAAGATACTTATGTACAATTTTCCCTTCCTTCAGAATAGATTAAGATCCTGAGATCATCTAAACGTGGGCCCCTTTGAAACGTATTTGTTCAACGCGTCAGTGTTCTTGTTTTATTTGAATGTGGTCCTTCGTCTGACAAAGACAGAAATGTCAGTCATTATTAAGTTCCTGCTTCTCAGGTTATGGTTCTCTACTTGACATTTTCCTCTCCAGAAGAGATCAAATGCGTAGGCAAACAACTCTGACATATTCGCAGCAGGGCAAAGTTTGCGAACCCACTTCCTAAACAATGAAGAGCTTTTTGTTTCTCTGAATGACTGCGGGGTTTGGTTGTTACTGTGAACGGAGGTTAAGGACAAAGTAAAAACAGGTGTTTGTCCAAAATGCCTCTCAAGAGATTCTAGTAGATTAACAAACTCGATCTCTTCTCGGCACAACTGTAAGGTACTGCAAGTTGTCTTCGACATATATTCTACACACACGGAAATTGAATACTATCATGCATATTGGTGACAACGTAAGCACATAGGCCTACACTTAGGATATGAGTTCCATGACGCACGCCAAGCAAAACATAGATTCTACCCACAAACATAACCCTAACCCTAATCCTCGTCCTCACATCAAACTAAGCCTAAAACTTTACCACAACCCTAACCCTAAGTCCTTGGAGAAAATAAGACCGGAGCAACTGTCGCAGGAGCAAAAATGTCGTGTCGCCAGAATATGAATGAGTTCTACATTATATTTCTGGACGACTGCAGAACTAGTCATACTAGCCATTTTGTGGTTACGTTTCTTTGGGAAAGTTGAATGAAATAAATGATTGAAATGGTTATAAAAACCGCTTTCATGATACTGACGGTCTGTCATGTTGACGTATGCAATATAACTCATTCAAATTCAGTTCATTCAAAACAATTTGGTTATATTCTTTTCAAAATTCATTTCGTATATAACCTTATACTAGGTGATCAAATTTCCAAATACCGAGTAACCCTGTCCTCTCAGTTCTTAAATCTTTGATAGTTCACTTAAATATCTAATGAGTTTATAATATCATGAAAATTACAAAGGATAGAAGTCCAGATAGACTCTTATGGGGGTGGGGGCTGTGGCATAGTGGATTATTTAGTAGACTTCCGACTCCAGATCGGAGAACCCGATTTCGATTTCAGCAGTGCTCACGTCCATGGACAAGATGTTTTTTTTTACCCACAATATCCCTCTCGACCCAGGTGTGTAAATGTGTACCTGGCAACGCTATATGGTAATAATGGCATGGCAAGGTGCTCTGCTAGAGCAGTGGCAGCACTGAAGAGGCTACCCTGGATAACGAAGGCATTATTATTATTATTATTGTTATCATCATCATCATCATCATCATTATTTTCATACGGTGACAGCAACGCACACAGCGAAATGATTGGAATAGAGATGAGAAAACATTAGAATAGACAATGTAAGTCCATCTAAAACATGCAAGCCAATAGGTTTTTTTTTTTCATCATTTCGTATAATGTGCATAATCATTGTATCTTTATTCACCACTGCATTTACGGTGTTTGACATTATACTATGGAAGCGATATCTGACGTCATCCCTCGATCTCATCTTCCTTATGTCCTTGCAGGTGGCTGCCATGAAGGTCGCGAGTAGAGCGATCTCCCGCCATGTTCTCACCCTGTTTCTCTTCTGCCTCTCCGTCTGGCTTCTCACGCACTCCTTTCTGGCTCTTCACAACGGCTGCTGGATCTCAGACCCGAAAATCCTCGCGGAAATGAAAGAGAAGACGCTGGAATGTCAGTTACCGCAGACACTGGATGTCATCAAGAGCGGCAGTCCCGATGAGCGAGAATTGCGAAGGAAGCGGCTCAATGTTGCGATGCCCACCGGAGAACCGCACGGCGCCGAGGTAGCCGACAGGGCAGAAGAACCGCTCCGTTTTAGTCCCGATCGGGGAAAGTTCCCATCACGGCCAGAGGAAATCGTCAAGGATTCGACAAGTCAACAAGAGCTGGGATCGCAGGAACTTTTCCCAGAGACTAGAGCCCCCGACTCCATAGGACAGGTGCAAAGACGTGAGCGTGAATCTCCGAAAGCTCCATCAGCCAAAATATCCGGTAGGACCGTTGTTCGTGCAGCAGAATTCAGTCCAAATATGACAGAATGGCATGAAGAACGCGAACCACGTGCAGCTCCACCCCTCCCAGCTGGGCGCGGCGTACCAGCTCTCGGGCGCTACCCGTTTGTCAACGTGTCCAAAAACATCGTCAAAATCGGACGGGACACGTGGCAAACCATGGGCTGCTTCAATCGCATCACCATCTTCAGTCCAGGACCCAAAGCACTCCTGGTAGACCCGCGATGGATGGAGTTGACGAATTCCTTCGTCCAGGTCGGCGTCGGGTACTACCTCCTGAAGTGTCCCGACGAGGTTTGTGATCTCATGGTGCGCGTAGGAGGCTCACCGAAGGGAATAGTTCGTGGCTCGACGCTACTGGTCGGTGCAGCCTCCCGGTTATCCCAAAACAGGACCAAACGCTTCATGCGCGAGATAGAAAAGTTAGGTCCTGACATGGTCACCAATATCTACCTCTTCTCGCTGGACAACTCACCGATGATCAACCACTTCGACCCTTACATGGCAAACTTTCAGTATCACTACACCATGACCTACCACTCGCGCTCTGATGTGCCTATTCCCCATGGAAGATTCCTACGCGACGTGGGTGCGGAGAAGGCACGTAATTGGGCTGAGGGAAAAACGAAAATGGTGGCGTGGGTTGAGGATAATTGCGACGAGACCTTCTGGCCACGATGGGAATACGTTCTCGAATTAAGTCGGCACATTCCAGTCGACATGTATGGAAAGTGCGGAAACCGGACGTGCGCGTCGACGCACTGTATGGAGGAGCTAAAGCAGTATCGGTTCTACCTCGCCCTGGAAGAAGCGGCCTGCGACGAATACATCACCCTCAGCTTCTGGGAGCGGGGATTGGGGTCTGGGGCTGTGCCCGTGGTATACGGTGGCAGAAAACACACCTACAGTAAGCTCGCTCCTCCCGGCTCCTTTATCCATATCAGTGATTTCTCATCGCCCCTGGAGCTCGCCAAACACCTACGCCAACTGAGTGCCTCTGACATCGAATACAATAAATTCCATACGTGGCGGACTACAGGCTCCATCGATATTTCTGGGCCAGGATTCAGGGTAGATTCCCTATGTGGAATGACTAAACAGTTGATTCACGTAAACCCGCCGGAGAAGAAGACCATGTCAAAAGAAAGATTTTACAACAGTTGTCGGAAAGGCATGTACTGGAAAGGTTTTGCCAGGTCAGGTGACTTACAAAACTGGACGCCTTGGTTATGATGTTGGGACGCCATATTGGTATAACAAAAAAAAAAAAAAAACATTATGGGAGATAAACTCTAAACGGAGTATTGATCTACGTTCTCGACAGCAGACTACAGACCCTCTTGAACACAAAGAGGAATATTTCGCCTATGCATGGTCCTGTTGCTATGTGCTCAAACGTTGTCGAGATGATGATGATGATAAAGCTACGAAATATTTGTAACTAAATTGTCGGACTTGCGCTGCTTACAGATTTTTCTTACTCAGTTTCAGTTACTTTATTAAGAATGATACTATAACTACCTCTTTCATATGTATGTGCATCACACTCGTTGATATATTCTCATGTTCAGAATAAAGGTCGTAAACAGATATTCCATTATCAAGTTGATACTGAGAAAATACAGTCAGATGAAATGAGCATTACGGTGAATGTTTAACTCAATCGGCAAATGAAAAAAAAAAAGAGTTTTAGAATTTCTCATGGTTTCAAAAATACTGTCATCATTATTTGGATGAGGTAATGCCAACTCCTTACAGGACTTCCATCTATTTGACAACTAGCGTTCACTGATTATTATTTGTTTCTTACATTGAATACAGAAAACATAGTATATTATATTTAACTCAATGATTTTTTTTTTTTTTAGATCTCTTGCAATGACAAAGCAAAATGACGTTTTGAGATGGTCATGTTTCTATGGTTCCTACAAATCAAAAGAAAATTTTAAAGAGATGAACCGGGTTGCCTCGCAGTACATTCTTATGCAAGTACTACCAATATCGCTGCTGGGTATATAAACACATTTTTTTTTTAATATCATAAAGGTAGCTTGAATGTTGAGTCTCTCTTTAAAGGTATTAGCCCACTTTTGTAAACCTGCAGCAATTGGTCTCATAGTTAGCATGGGGTTTGGGTATGATTGCAATAACACCTGTGCAAAATTTCGTTCCAATTAGTCCATTACTTTCATAAACATGAATGAAAATGCACCGTAATCCGTATGCATGCGTATAGCGCTCGCTAGCTCCGGTCCACGTACGTGTTACATGTACAATGTACGTAGCTATAGCCCGCGCTCGTAATTCGATTTTGGGTTGACCCGGTTTGAAAATTGATTTTAAAACGATGATTTTCTCTCTTTTATCGAATGGTATAGACAAAGAGCGACAGGTGAGGTATGTTACTGTTATGACTTGTACTTGAAGTCATATTGGACCTGTTTTATGCAGTTTTGATTTTCGTGGGTTTGCAAATGTGGGCTAGTACCTTTAAAGGGATGTATAGTTTTGGTTGAGAAGGGGATGCAGCTTTTAACTTTTTGCGAGATAATTAAAAACCATTTTGTACGCTTTTTCATATTCTATAAGAGATTTCTCATTATCTCGCAAAAAAGTTTGAAACCGGAAGCCCCATCTCAACCAAAACTATATCACGAATAGGCACGTATAAAAAGTCAAATGTTCAGCTCACAAACCAGCTTTATGTGCTTACAAAGAAAAAAAAAAGGGGGGGGGGGGACAAATACCAGAGGAGGAGTGGGGAACATATGCCCCCTGGAGTATGAATACTTTGGCCATCTTGAATATCTCAAAACCCTCAAGGACATGAAGGATGCAGGGGTTGCATCAACTAGATTCGGATTCAGCACCCTCGAAATTGGTTAAAATCATCTATTGATTTTCAGTTTTCACCATTTTTATAAGGAAAATATATATTGGAATTTAAGTTTTTAGCGGCTGTTTTGGATATCTCAAGACCCTCACGGATGCAAGATTTTCATCAGCCAGATTCGGATTCAGCAACCTCGAAATAGGGTTAAACTATCTAATCTTTTCATTTTTCACCATTTGAAAGGCAATGTTCGGGAACTTAAATTTTTGGCGACTATCTTAAATATCTCAAAACCCTCAAGGATGCAACAGTTACTTCACTGAGATTCGGATTCAGCATCATCGAAATAGGGTAAAACCATCAAGAAACATTGGGCGGATGGTAAAACAAGTTTAAGTCCAAAATCTGACTTTGGCACGCAGACTGCGTGGCAGAGCATTGCAAATGGTCTGCTATTCAATATTGCTGAGTCGCATGCAAACTCGTATACAATTGATTGTCATTTGGCTTACTCAATCAGTAAAGGACTGATTGAATGTAGAAGAAACGTAAAATAAAATTGACAGACATAAGCCAAAAACACGCAAAAGATCATTATTTCATGACCTCGTCGAAATGAGGAAATGGTTCAAGTGATATGAAAACGACACCACTGTCAAATACATGTGCCAGAGTTAAAGAAAAGAAATGTGTGTACTGGAAGTAATGCTGAAATGAGTACAGTAGTGTATATATTATCATAACAAAACACGTTAAGAGATTATTGCCTACATGTGTGGATTTATGCCCGTGTGTTTGAACAATAAGCATAAGTACGCTGAATTTTTGTGTGCTACATGTATATTGCAATCCTGTAGTGCATACAGTATTTTGTGTGGTATGAAAGGATGTGTATGCGTGTTCGTGTGTTACTGTGTGCATTCTATAAGAATGTGTTTATTCTTGCGACAAGTTTTGTGTGTTCCTTACCATCTTTACGACTAGACCAAACTGTTGCACGTATAATAGTAAGATTACGTACATTGATAGTAGAAATTATTCAAGCTATAAGCAAACTAACAAAATGCTCCGAGACAAAGTTACACAAAATAAAGTGTTTCTGTAGTTATTGTTCTACCGGAGGTAGTTATTCAACCATTCAGGCTCTTCGATCCTTCATAAAAGTTGCCATAAAATGTCTGGATCAATTTTGTAATAGTGTTGAATACACAATATTTATTCAAGAGGTCGTTCTATCGTTTTGACCAAGCTGGTCTTGACATTGTTATCGTAAATTGTAAATTGTAGCTGTTAGTCAAAACTGTCCCATATTGTTTCATAGCAGAAGTGCCCATAACAAGTAATTGTACAGAACTCTTAAATCAATTCCATTTACAAGAAATGCGATGAAAGTACAGATGGTAATCATTATAATTACTATAATAGAATCATTGTTACCGCTTTTTAGTCATTATTCATTGTATTTTGACACTAAAGGTAACGCAGATAATATGTATACAGTGTGTAAGTTATGTATACATGTAAACACATACTGTATATAACATGATAGTAGAAAAACGTAATCTTTCCTTATCATCAACACGAAAATACCGTGAGCGAGCACGGACGCCAAGACTTGCGTAGTCCTTGAGACTACCGCATTCCACGCATTTCTCACGGGTCTCGCTCTGATCTCCAAACATCTTACTGTACTGTATTAAGAAGAGAAAACACACACACGCACACACACAATCTACATACCCACATTTTTTTTTAGTGTTACTCCAAGGGTCATCCCTAATCTGAATAATTAAAACATGTGTCTATAATGACAAAATATCCATTGTAAGATTGTACTTCTGATTTGCACCATAACATGCAGCAGAAAAAAAACTTTTTAATTTTTTTTTCCTTTTTGTTGGCAGTGAGTAAATTGACCTGTGCATCGCGATCCCCAAACCGGTAAATCTCATGTGCGAATAATCCTATAAAAAAATGAATGAAATAAAATAAAGTTTGAATCAATGGATCAAATACAAAATTGCATTTCTTGAAATAAAAAAAAGGCTATCCCGACTTATAGGGGCGCCACTCGAGTGGTAAGGATTGTTACAGCGCTGTTGTTTTTCCTCGAACGCTCCACCCATAATTTAGCCTCGTACCAACTGTCGCCGGTCTCCTTCGCCCCATGACGTCACGTCCCGTATATATTATATTCTATCCCCTAGTATGATAAATGTTGAAGGCGTTGTCTCCACCCCACCCAACCTGTGACGCAATATAATTCACTAGAAATTTGAAACGTGGAAGACACCCCCTGTGACTAATGCCAGTCAACAGACAAAGAATGAAAACTATTCGAGTGTGCATGAGGTCTTTCAAGAAAGAAATGAGAAGGCATTTTTTTTCTTTCAAACCTCGGGAAGATGACCTCCGCTATATCATTGACAAGACAATACCTGTGGGATTTGCTGCATTCTATTTTGTGCTGCAAAAAATGCACATTCTTATAAGCCAATTCTTTGGTCTGACTTCAATGTACCTTTTGTTGCCGTTGTTGACATAAATCAACTTTCAACTTTTCAACTTTATTTTTCATTTCCATTAAATAAACAGGGAAAATCATGTACAATGCATTGACAGAACATATTTGTAACAATTTCAAAAACGTACATGTGATCACGAGTATCAACATAAATTCATTTTCAAAGGTATATACATATGCATAATACAAGGATTGGAATGGACATGGAGGGTCCCACTAAAAAGCAAAGCTTGTAGGGTATGAGACCCTCGGAAAATACATAAGAGAACAAATAATGACTAAATGAAACTACAAGCATTATATGAAACAAAATCAAAGAAACCAAAGTCAGCTGACATGAAATCAACTAAGGAATGGAAAAAAGAAAGAAAACAGGAAAAAGAAGAAGAGAGGGGGAAAAATGAGACTACAACACGTGCCATCGTGGACACAAGCCGACTGGATTTCATGATGTAAGTGTAATGATAAGACGCCCCCTGGATTGATATTGCGAAGGATTGGGTATATACCAGTATATGAATGCAGAAGAGCGGACATACAAAAAAAAAAAAAAAGGAAAAGAAAAGAAAAGAAAAAGAGAACAGACACACTGTTATACTGTACAATCAAAGTAATATCTGAGGAGGACTTATGTTGACAGATTATTTTTCTCTAATTAAAAAAAAAATGATTTCTGTATGATTGCTTAATGCTTGTAAAAAGGATGACTTGATTGAGACAATAAAAACGAACCTAATTCGGTTGTATATCTTAAGATTTCAATTGAAATGATTTTAATCTGTTCTTGAAAGAATTCAAAGTTTGTGCTGATAATATGTCGTTGGGAAGTGAGTTCCAATACTTTAGCCTATCGTATAGATGAAGGTGTGCTGAGCCAACAAAGTCCTAAAAAATGGCAAATGGAATTCATTGGATCGCCTTGTTGGATAATTGTGAACGGATTGATTTCATGAAAAAATTGTTTCAAATATATTTGGAAGACTATTTTTATTATAATTATACATAATTTGTCCTAAATTCAACAAATACACATCTTTGATTTTGAATGCTTTGTTTTCAAAAAATAACGGATCAGTATGAGACAAACATGCCGTGTGACATTTTGATACGCAGTGACTTCTTTTGTAAAAGAAGTAATTTATCTAAGAGTGTTATGTGTTATGATATGTATTTTCCCACACAAGGGTGCCATAATTTAGATAAGGCAATATGAGGGATGAATATAATGTAAGCAGGGACGACAAAGGAAGGCAAAATTTAATCTTGTTAATTATACCAATATTTCGTGAAATAATCTTACATATACTATCAATATGAAATTTCCATGAAAGCTTATTATTAACTGTTATTCCCAGAAATGACATGGGAAACATTTTCCAGTGGAGTGCTATCAAAAACAATATCAACAGATAGTGCCTCTATGGAATTGCTAAAAAGCATATATAAATATATATGTATATATATATATATATATATATATATATATATATATATATTAAGATTGAGAGATAACTTGTTAACTTTTATCCATTGAGCGACTTCTTCTAATTCAGAATTTAGTGTATTTACAAGGGTAAGAGGATTATTATGCGAAAAAAAAAAATAAATTTGAGTCATCCGCAAAGAGAATGAAAGAAAGAACATCTGATGATCTACAAAAATCATTTAAACAAGAAACAGAAGCGCACCTAATGAACTTCCCTGTGGGACCCCACATTTGACATTTAACATTTGTAAGTTACAACCATTTAAAGAGACATATTGCTTCCTGTTCATGAGGTAGCGCCGAACCACTCCAAGGCCTTCCCACGCACTCCGTAATGGTGTAATTTATTAAGTGAGATATCATGATTAATGGTGTCGAAGGCCTTGGAGAAGTCCAGGAACAAACCTATGAGATGTGAAGATTTGTCGATAGCATGTGCCACTTTTTCTACAAAACTCAATAATGCATGTGTAGTGCTATGTTTTTCCCTAAATCCAAACTGAGAATTTGAGAGTATATTATTGAATTTCAAAAAAGTAATAGTTCTTTTGTAAACAAATTTTTTCAAGAATTTTGGACAATGTACATAACAAAGAAATTGGTCTATAATTATTAACATCTAATTTGTCACCTTTTTTAAAGAAAGGGATGACTTTTGCTACTTTCATACTTTCAGGGACAATACCATTAAAAAGGGATAAATTAAATATGTGAGCTAAAGGATCCGCAATTGAAGAAATTACCCCCTTCAACAGAAAATTACTGATGTCATCGAGTCCAGCACTTTTTTTTTTTTTGGAGCTGAAATCAGAAACAATGTTGATCACCAGCGTTAGCGAGGAAAACTGTATATTCGAAACTGCAACAGTTTTTTTTTTTCAGATTAATCTTCCGATTAACAAAGAAAAGGGTGGCTCCTCTCATACTAACGTGACAAAAATGTCTAAATGACCTTCTTTCCAATGATCAAAGAACGAATCCTTGAATATTGTCCACGCATGTAGTCTAATTTCTTTTCTAGAAATTCCAGCAGCTTGTGGTAGAGGCGTATATGTTTTATTAAAAAATAGTACTATATGTCTCTAAAGATTTTGCATGCCAGAGATTGAAATTCACCGTGGATTTAGTACATGCTTCAACAAGTTCCAGAAATCGATGAGTGAATCAATAGCTACAATCTCTCTCTCTCTCTCTCTCTCTCTCTTTAATGTTCAGTGGTCTTGGAGTGACAGCTTTCTGGTCGCTAACGATATTGCTTGTGGAATTTGTTGTGTTGTCATTTCATTTTCGACATCATCAATGAAGAGAATATTGCGTATTTTCCATCGTCATATACTGTCAATGACAATAAGTTTATCTGATGCATATACTGAAACTTACATTTCTTTGGTAGTCATTATTTCTGTAGCGTAACATAATATATTGTCTGTTTCTGGTTACCATTTTAGTTCGACCAAGGCCTCAAAACAAGTCAGAATTTTGTCCAGAATATGCCAATTTAAGTAAAACTGTTCATGATTTCTCCATAACATCCACCTGTGTTCTTCATCTTATTCATCTTCTCCTTACTCCATTAGTAACTGAACAGCCCGATACCGCCCGTCAGATTACTCCCTAGACCGCCCGAAACAGCCCGTTCGCTTTTATTGTTGTATGATTTATCAAATAATCATAAATTATAATAGACAAAAATAAACGTGCAGTATGTTAAAAGAAGAATACAAAAAGCAAATACGTCTACAAAGTGTCCTTTACATTGTTACATCGGCTTTATTTCAGAAAAAAAAGAGAAAAACAACAGGAGCGTACACATTTCCCGTACACTTTCAAGCACAAAAGCACGATAGACAGCGCTGACATCCGCCATGCAGCTCATTTTCACCCACTTGTTATTTCCACCTAGAAAAAAAGAAATCTGGATCTAGAAAGTGACCAGATCACTATCTGGGTCCAGACAGTGATCCGGATCACGACCAAAATTTAGTCATCTGTTCCTTGTGTCTTAAAAGCTTTTTTCTATAAAAAACCCCTTCTAATCCATTCAAGACTTCTTTAGTAATTTTGAACACAGGCAAACAAACGGAAAAACCAACCCCTGTCCAAAAAAAAAAAAAAAATCTCCTTCAGGTAATTATATCTGATTTGTAAATATAAATAGACCTAGAGATTGTTTGCGAATAAATGGGTTGGTGGAAAGATAGGGTATAAATCATAGACACGCATAGATAAATGAAATGTTGTATTTGACATGTTGCCTACAAATTATAAAAGGTGAAATGAAGATAGTATCCATGACATATTTGGCCCTTGTAAGTTATCAATTTGTAATGATTGTTACATGTATCAACAGTAGAATTGCAAGACATACGACATACTGAAATAGTGGTATAAGCTTGCAGATAGTAAGGAACATAATTATTAATACAATATGTGACCTCCTCGGCTCCATCATCCAGCGAGTTTTGGGTGAAGACTACTACATATATAGCATTCCATCCCTTCACCAATCAGCCTCAGCCTACCAATGATACAAAAACCTTTACTTTGTACTATAAAACATCAATAAGTGCACTGTGGTAATACCCAAACTTACGAAGTTCCTACACAGCTTTAAGCCCTTAGCGAATCTCAATTCTAAACACAATGACATTTACTGCATAAAAATGAAATATCTGAAAAAAGGGAAGAAAGAATCCTTTGTTTCTTCGTCATACACGCAGAGTTGCCAAGGCGTCTTCTTATTTCTTGTTCTTCTTCTACTTCTACTACTATTCTTCTTCTTCTTCGAGAAGCGGATGTGAAGATGGAAAAAAAAAAACCTGTTCTACGCATGTGCTTATCAAAATAGATTTCGTGTTGTCAGAGTTTTCACGACGGTTCTGGGCAATTTTAGCGTCCGCTAAAGTTCAAAACACAGAGACCTCCTTGATGCAATGATGACGAACAACATATGGGGGCGTCATTTGTCCTCCTGTAGGCTGCGTCTAAGCGAAATCTAAAGCTCCTTGTTAATACAACTCAGGGAGAGAGGAGAACGGTCAACTCAATCGTCGTCTTAACCGTCCGTGTCGCAAATCTAAAGCTTCCTATTGCCCGCCATATCAACGGGTAGATATACATTAAAAACAGACAACAAATCATGTGAAATTTTCCTTCAGTATATGCGCTTATCTGAAAGATTAAAAAGACGCAGCACTGACGCAAGCCTATCTCACTGGACGTGTACATGCACAATGTACCTAAACGTTTGAAAGAACGCTGAATGTGAAGGTACAGAATGTCGTAATGACGATGCTTGAATAGATAGTCCAAAATCTATACATGGTTTTAAAATTATCTAGAAAAAGCAAAATTGGCGCTGTTAAGTGATTGAAAAATGGAATCATTCCTCATTGAATAATATCAAAAATCGAATTCTGATGAGGAAAAAAAAAAATACTCAAGCCATGGTTTACAGGCCCACTTCCAATATCCTTTTGGAAGCTTCAGAAATTAAATGGAACTCAGTCAACGATCCCTGGGACCTGTGGGCACTGCCTATTTTTTTCTTCTTCTTTCTTTCTTCTTCGTAAAGTATATGAACGCAAAGTCACAACATTAGTGGATTCAGTAAGTTCAGTGTAGTTACGGCGATTTGAATGAGGAATTGAAAATAAAGATTTCTTCAGAGAGGTCTAAAATGCAGTTGTATTAAAAAGAAAAACTACCTAATCAACGACAAGTAGACAGAGCAAACGACTTGTTGTGAAGGCGAATGAAAATCCATGTAAAGGGTTATAGTACTGGTCAACGTGTCCATACAACTAGTACTGTATCATATGCTGTTTTTAGACTCGTGTTTAATTTGGCGTTTCATCCCATGGGATTGTCTACGACTGTCCCTGCAGCGGCAGGCATTCTTCTTGTACTCGAGCGCCCTCTATTGGTGATAGCTGTGGAAAAAAAAATGAAGTCGACTCAAAATTCAAGCTGTACATTAAAAATAACGCGATCACAGGAAGGACACGAAAGACAAATTTCATCTTCTTTTTCTTTTCATACAAAAAAAAATTAATAAATCTTATTCACATTCAAATATCCAGGTACAAATAAAAACAAATAAAAGTCATTCCACGTAATATCTCGTATAAAATACAAGATATAACAGCCAGCTGCAAAAACTCAATAACTTATGAAAATAGATGAATTTATGAAGTAGACCAGTATACTGTACATAAAGCATGCTGATTACAATGAATTCATTCAAATAGGCATTACATCAAACCATTTCTATAGTCAACGATTTATAATCATACATAAGATTATTATAAACATAATGTTCATGAATATCTTACCATGTATCGATCACCTCTACCCTTCCTTGATGATATCTGGTTGCACAGGTCCTGGGCAATAATGATAATGATAATAATGATAATAATAATAACAATACCATTATTAGATAATGATGATAATAATTATAATAATAATAATAACCATAATAATAATAATAACAATAATAGTGGTGATGATGATAATGATATTAATGATAATTTTCAATTATTGTTGGAAGGTGAACTTTCTTTAACAGAAATTTATACAATGCCTTTCCACGACCACGCAATAACACGAAAATGATGAAAGCACTTTCATTATTTTTTTTTAATCAATACGTGCACATCCCAATATTTTGGAACGCAAAACAATCTTGAAATTACTCACATTGTACTTGTTTGTCGCCTCCTGCATTTGATGTCCCACTGTCCTCCACTGGAAGCAGATGACAGTGTGAGAAATACAGAAAAAAAAAATGGAATGCATAAACAAGCAGTATATGGATACGGTGAATTTGCTCCAGCCTCTGTAGTGCAGTATTCCATCTCCAAGATCAAAATCGTGTATCTCCTGTTCTCTACTCGGAAGAGGATTTAAATAATGACTTAATTGCAGAGGCGTCCTGAAAGAAAAAAAAAAACCAAACAAACACCTGCCCTCTTTTATTTGTCCAAGTTTGAATACTGGGAAACTTATATACTGCTAAGGCCTTTTCAAGTTGTTGGAGAGTGGCGTTTTCCCCGTTTGAAATATTTTTCGCTTATCGACAGGAGAACAGGCTTGAGTCTATATAGGAAACATGCACGTAGCTTGTTGATATTATAACCTGTTTCTTGTGGTTCAGAATAAAAATTCTTCATGAGATTATCAAATGCTGGTATCCAATTCAGGCCGATAAACTGGAGAAGCTTTGTCGCAACATATCCTTCCTACAGATCATACGCTAGCGACAAATGGGGAAGAAGAGTGAGAGAGGGGGAAAATGTGTATTGCTCATTGCGTTTACAACATTATTCAACGAGACTATCAGTGTACGGACTTACTTTGATATAGGACTGGGCGATGAAGACGATGTTGACAAGCACGCTGGTCCCACCGAACACGGCCATGCACACAATGTCGAATATCCTAGCGCTGGGGCCATCATAGAAGGCTGATACTGCAGCGTTCTGGACGACGACCAGACAAAGGAAGACCATGCACCACAGCACGTAGTAGTCCTTAGATTTGGGGGGGGGGGGGGGGGGAGGGAAAATAATCACGTAGTCTGCGTATTAAATAGACACGTTGTATTCAATGTCTGTTCTATCATTCACATCACACCATGAAGTTACATTAGTTCCTGCAATTGTCTTCTGTAATAGTAAGGTATTCTTTACAGGGGTATAGCCTCTTCAGTGTTAACACTGCTCTACCAGAGGGCCTGCTATTAATGGCTCCATAACATTATTTACTCCTGCGGCATTTGCTCTCACGAAATATATGCATCCTGTTAAAGCCAAACATAAATTCTGCCCGGAAATTTAACGCTAATCCTAATCCTAATCTTCACACAAACCTGAATCACTATCCCAACCCTAACCCTTAGTATTTGGAGAAAATAAGCCCGGAGTAACTGTCCCAGGAGCAATAGTCGTGTCACCATTATTTTCACCCTGCTGTTGCCAGGTATCTAGTTATACACCTGGGTCGAGAGGGACGTGGTCGGTGAAAACATCTTGTCAAGAACTGGGTGGGAGTCGAACTCGGGTCCTCCGATTAGCAGTAGGGGTCTTATCTACTTTGCCACGGCACCCCCATCAAGTAATACGGAGATAAGAAGAATGATATTAAGACAATGCCAATCAAATTGAAACCATGATACTGATTAACACATTACGGATGAGTAATATATTACACTGCGTGGCTATTATTGCTATCAGGACTGTATTGCTTCCTCTATTCCCACTATTACTCAAACTACTTACTGCTACTGCGACTATACTGTTATCGATATTACCCCGATTAAAATACATGGTGCAGTAATATGGGGTAGGAAAATAACAGCATTTGGAGGAGGAAGAGGAGGACGAGGAGGAGAAGAAGAACGAAAATAGGAAACGAAATGTAGTATAGATGATGAAGGAAAGCATTTACACGTTTGAGTTCTTCTGAATAAAATAAAATTGTGTTGACAAAGGTGAGAACATCAAATGCCATTTTTTTTTTTCACAAGGAAATTCTATTCACTTATCAACATTCAGGTACTAATAAATGTCACATCAAATGATACATATTAAGAGACAAATAGTACATTTTGACTGGTAGCTACAAACAGTCTAAATAATAATTATGAATACGATTTCGGTTAATATTGGATACAAAATCTTTAGTTTTTTTTTCCACACATATTTATCTACTTTATTTGCTTGCTTTAAAAATGAACAAAAATGGCGAAAATCTATTAATTTCTTTTTATTTCTGGCAGAAATTATAAAGTACTTTGCATACAAATAAACCACATCTAACACTAGGTTTTCTGTAGAACCAAGAATAAAAATACTTCTAGTAATTTGAGTGTGATTCTGTGACAAGATTTCCTGAATTTGAGGAATTTATCTTTGTGTAACATCACGTGACATTCGCAAAATGAAATGTGTAATTGTTTCTGCGGATCTCGAACAAAACGTACAGAGGTATGTGTTAGACAGTTAGAGATGCCCATTGCAGAAAGTAATTCATTAACACCAATATATCTGTGCAGAATTTTATATTGAAAATAAGACAGAATATACAGACTTACGAGTAGCGTCTGGTACGATTTGTTGGGAAGACTCTGGGAGACAAAGAATTTGAAAGCCACAGCTGTGAGAAGCAGGGTGAGAGTGACGCTCAGCCGGTCCTCTGGCGCTTCCCTGTCCACGGCGAAGGATGTGAAGGCGAGCGGCGTGATGAGAAACTGAGGATGTGGATTATACGGGCAGAAAGAGGTCATCCGAACTTTGGAAGATGCTTACACACGAAAGAAAACAGACACATACTCGGCCTTCCTGTTCGACTCCCATCCCACTGCGACTTTCTGCCTTATGGATATGCGCTCTTAAATGTCCTTTTTTGCTGTATCCTCCTTTCTTGCTATTACTCTTTTCAGTTTAGTTTATAGAGTTCCTATACATGGCTCCATGGTTTATTTCGCTTATCATAAAAACAAAGATATATTCAGTTTCAGTTTGTTGTATTTTCTACTTGTGCAAAATAATGAGGTCACAGCAACAAACGCAACGATCGTCTCATCAAACTTCTAAGAAGAGAAATTAATATAACCGAATTAAAAAATCATACGTCGAACACACATTCCAACGTATCTCAAAGCGCACAGCTGTAGTACTGCTGGATGAGACCGTTATCGATAAGTACTTTACTTGACTGTTTCTGAACAATGTGTATAATACTCAGTAGGCCTATGGTGCGTTCCCACTGCCGATCAGATCAACTCGATCAATCCCGATCAAGCTTTTTTATACCCCGTTCCCACTGCCGATCAGATCAACTCGATCAAGCGAGATCAATCCCGATCACCGATTTTTACCAGAGCAATCCCGACCAAATGCTCCATCGTTCTTCAACACGATCCCTTCCCGACCGCTATTCGATCTTTTACGATCCACACCCGACCATTCTCGACATCTCCAGAATCTCTCCTCGACAACCACACAGATCTCTACTCGAATATCCCGATCTATACACGATCGCTACACGGTCAATACTCGATTTCTACTAGACTTCATAGACCAGCTCGACATGACTCGATATGTGTAAGATCTTGCATCGAACGGGTCGGCAGGTTCGTACAGTGATCGAGTGAAAGAAGAAGTGGTTACAGTATTCGTTTTGTTATATGAGACAACTCAGCATTTATGCTTGAATACGGTGTGGCCCAAAATAGTGCTATAAAACTGACTATTAATTGCAAAAGCATGAATGAATGACAGAAATGATTATCTTTAGTGTAGGTTTTACCGGCCAATTTCGCACTTTTGTCAGTGCATTAAGGGTTCATTCAATTTAGCGAAAATCCACACCACTGCACATTCTGTCATTTAAAATTGCAAGTTGTTCGTTCAATCTAGCATTCCGATCAATGACATTTGCACATGTGCCTTTCGAATTCGTAAAACGGGCATTCAAATTGGCACGCGCTCTTCAGTCATTCAAATTCGCCAGCATTGGCGAAAGGGGTATTTCAGTCATTCAATTTCGCGTATGGGCATTCAAATTCCTAACATGTTCATTGACATTAACGTCATGTTATTTCTTTTTTGAAAATGTGATAACATTTAAACGCGTATTTCTATGTGACTTATTGTTTCATCCACGCACTGTTAAGCAGTAAAAGTATCGTATTTTTGACCATATCATATAACTCGAGTTTGCTCTTCTGTAACGCCCCTTTTCTTTCATACATGACATTTTAGGCCTACTGATGTACCAATTCTCTAGTTTAAATTCATCTTCTTACAGTCATGACGGTACAAGTTAGATACAGACCCGGGGACAGAAAAAGAATTATAGGAATATTTGATTATCATAACCTTGACTTCCTACAACTGGCTGACACACGGACTAAAGCGCTCAACGGCGAGATAAGTTGTGGCCATTCACATGTTGCACTATCTTCGGACTTGAAGAGTCACTAAGCACATTAAAGAAAAAAAAAATGCCAAAATCTCTGAAATGAGTACGAAAATACGTAATGTAATGACGCATGGAAATCAATAACTATGTTAAGAAAATAAAGAAAGAAGCAAACCATAAACATTCGTGCTATTGACTGCAGGAGATGTTAAATTGATTGCCTAAAAATGAATTGGAATAACGAGACCAGCATGTCCGTGATCACGTGACTATATCATTCTAAACTGAACGAACGTATAACCAAATGGTGCTTGCTTTACGAATTTCAATTGAAAAAGTGTTAATTAGAATGAGGCTAAAGGTAATTTGACTTCTCCAAAATGAATTTGAATGAAGAGATCATAAAATTGAAATACCGAACATGTCATCTAAGGCATATTTTGCTAAATTGAAGGCAGCAATTAGGAATTGGACTGAAAAAAGTGCGAAATTGGCCGGGAAAACCAATAGTTGATAGAAGAACACTCCCTATTTTGAAACAACAATCATCAATTCTCGTGTATGCGTTTCGATTCTATAGTCATTTTTCCTGAAAAAAAAAAACGATGAAAAAGGCTGATCACTGCTGTTTGTGAGCCACTCAAAAAGAGTTGATTTTTTTTTTCTCCTCCACAACATTTATTTCTAGGATCAACAGTAGCTCCCTCTAATTTACGTCTTGAATTTCAATTTGTTATTTCTTCTTCATTTCTTAATTTTGCCCCCCCCCCTCTCTCTCTCCCTTCTCTCGACATATTCTCATCTCTCCTCTACTTACCCTTCCTTCGAAGGATTATTCGTCCTTTCTCCACTGATTCCGCTTTCCATAGCCACACTGTTCGCCGACTTCGTTCGTCTCTTGGTTTCATGAATCTTCACTGCTCTCCCCTATCTCCACGATTCTCCAACATTCAACTCCTTCCTCTTCCCTTCTATTTCATCTTTCCCCTTCTAACGATGTCCGAACATCTTACTTGATTCTCACACTATTCTTCTTTGCCACTCTCTGTGTTCCTTTCTCTACCGTCTCCACTAGTGCAACTTCAACTTCCAGCCCATTACTGTCCCCCACTCTTCACTTTTTGCCCTCCCCACAACCCCCATATTTCGTTTCTCTCTTCATTTCTCCTCTTTCTAGGCTCTTCTGCCAAACAACGATCCGGTTAAGGGCTACATACACATGGTGTCACCGCAAATCTTTCTCCCTCATGTATCTATTCATTGATAAAGTATAGGCCCAAGAGTGTGTAAAAGAAAATACATTGAATTCAAAATTCATGAAGTGTGCTGATACGTGGAACAGAGTACATTATTATGAAAATAAAACGATATAACATTTTACACTAGCAAAAAAATCATGAAAATCTTGGTTGTTTATTTTTATTGTCAAATCATCCCAGCCAGTCGATATCAAGATGGACTTCAAGCAATGTACATACAACTCTCAATAAAAAAAAAAAAACGTATTAAGCGAAGCCAAAGTGTAACATCTACGTCAATAAAAGTACAGTAAATCACTGAGCATTGAATCTACGTTACAACTACTGTTTTCACACGGCAGCGCAAGAAATAGATTTTATATTAACGTAACCAACTTCAACTTTGAAACAGACAAGCTAGCAAAAGAATTCAAGAAACATTTCTCAGTTTATAAGTAAAGAAAATAATCTAGAAAATTTCCTTTCGCGTTACAGTCATACTGCCAGAATACCGAATTTTTCTCAGCTTCAGTTGTGTTTCCTTTCTTTCTTCTGGCATTTTTGTCTGGAGAGTCTAATTCTGCCATGTCTGCTGTTTAGGGTTTGCTGTCTTTTCTCTCTTCGTGGCCCTTTTCTTTTCTTTAGTGGGCCAGGAGTGGCTGAAGATACTGACGACATTTAACTTTTTAACGTGATCAAGGACTGCATATATTTTTTCTTAATACCTGAACAATAAATGAGTGCTAAGAAAGTACGTCTGCACCTGCTGCAACCACTGTCAAAAAGTGCTCGGTATTTGATCGAGTGCCGGTCGAAGCATGATCGAGTTTAGTCGAGTATCGATCGATAGCAGTCCTATATCGGTCGTGTAGCGGTCGAGTTATTCATGAAACTGCTGAATCCTGGATCGAGATGATCTGAAATCAATCGTGTAGCATTCGAGTATAACTCCAGATGATCGGGAACTGAGCTCGGGGAAAAATTCGTCCCGACCACACTAGATTTCTACACGACCGATTCCCGATCAGCTCGATCTCTTCTCGATCACTACCCGAGCTGTTGGTGTTCGGGCTTCCTACTCGAATATTTTGGACATGTCCAAAATTATCGTGAAGGAAGCAGGAGCGATGCCGATCAAGGTAGATCGACCCCGAATACCAATGCCGAGCGAGCCCGACCAGGCTAAAAAAGCTTGATCGGGATTGATCGAGTTGATCTGATCGGCAGTGGGAACGTACCATTAGCCTGGTCGGGCTCGCTCGGCACTGGTATTCGGGGTCGATCTACCTTGATCAGCATCGCTCCTGCTTCCTTCACGATAATTTTGGACATGTCCAAAATATTCGAGTAGGAAGCCCGAACACCAACAGCTCGGGTAGTGATCGAGAAGAGATCGAGCTGATCTGGAATCGGTCGTATAGAAATCTAGTGTGGTCGGGACGGATTTTTCCCCGAGCTCAGTTCCCGATCATATCGAGTTATACTCGACTGCTACGCGATTGATTTCAGATCATCTCGATCCAGGATTCATCAGTTTCATGAATAACTCGACCGCTACACGACCGATACAGGACTGCTATCGATTGATACTCGACTAAACTCGATCATGCTTCGACCGGCACTCGATCAAATACCGAGTACTTTTTGACAGTGGTTGCAGCAGGTGCAGACGTACTTTCCAAGCACTCATTTATTGTTCAGGTATTAAGAAAAAATATATGCAGTCCTTGATCACGTTAAAAAGTTAACTGTCGTCAGTATCTTCAGCCACTCCAGGCCCACTGAAGAAAAGAAAAGGGCCACGAAGAGAGAAAAGACAACAAACCCTAAACAGCAGACATGGTAGAATTAGACTCTCCAGACAAAAATACTAGAAGAAAGAAAGAAAACACAACTGAAATTGAGAAAAATTCGGTATTCTGGCAATATGACTGTAACGTGATAGGAAATTTTCTAGGTTATTTACTTTACTTATAAACTGAGAATTTATTGTTTCTTGAATTCTTTTGCTAGCTTGTCTGTTTCGACATTGAAGTTGGTTACGTTGATATATAATCTATTTCTTACGCTGACGTGTTGAAACAGTAGTTGTAACGTTGATTCATAAATGCTCAGTGACTTACTTTTTATTTACCTAGATGTTACACTTCTGCTTCGCTTAATAAGGTTTTTTTTTTTTTTTTTTTTTGAGAGTTGTATGTACATTGCTTGAAGTCCACCTTGATATTGATTGACTGGGATGAGTTGACAAAAAATATAAACAACCAAGATTTACATCATTTTTGCTAGTGTAAAATGTTATATTGTTTTATTTTCATAATAATGTACTCTGTTCCACATATCAGCACACTTCATGAATTTAGAAATTAATATGATACATGTATTTTCTTTTACACACTCTTGGGCCTATACTTTACCAATGAACACATATATACATATTTTTCATTCACTTTTCATTCTTTAATAATGAGAACAATAATGACAAAGATAACACGACTCATTAGGGTTGTAGAACAGTCAAATTTTTTTTTCAACTCTATATAATGGTGCATTTATGGGCATATAGGCCGATGTTTCATTTCAGACCGAATTAATTTCAGCCTATAATTAATTTCAGCCTATATGTAATGCACAGTACAAAGCGTGGCGGTGTAACATTTTTTTTTCTTTATGAGACATCAAACTTAGATTTGCTATTCTTCACATCCACTGCAAATATCGAATGCATATGAACGAACCTATTATAT
Source organism: Diadema setosum (assembly GCF_964275005.1). Classification (NCBI taxonomy): domain Eukaryota; kingdom Metazoa; phylum Echinodermata; class Echinoidea; order Diadematoida; family Diadematidae; genus Diadema; species Diadema setosum. Next base: position 14,042,956 of record NC_092705.1, on the reverse strand, counting down.
TATACATGGTGTCCCGGCAGACAGAGTGCTACAAAACTGTCTCTTATTTAAAAAGATATGAGCGACTGAATGAAATCGTTACATTATTCAATAGAAAGAACACCTCAAATCTTATTTGACACAATGATAATCAATCTTCGTGCAGGCGCTTTGATCTCCATGAAAATTTGTGATTTACAAAATCTGTAACTTTGGGCACTGATATCCTACTTGACTGAGCGATAGTGAAGCCGTAAAAACTGATAACGAATGCGTCAAAAATAGCTACTGTTTGCTTGTTTGTTTGGTTTATTTTTGCATTTTCTTTCTCCGAATACAATTGCAAATGAAAACAGAATGATACAGATAACATACAAATCAATACAAAAAAAAAATATCATTTGCGTAACAACATTAGTCTGAAGTGACATATGAATCAAAATAACATATTAAGGCATACAATACAGGGGACCGTCATCATAAGCAGAGCTTGACGTGGATGAGGCCCTATCTGAATATGTGATACCAATATACTGAAAACGGATAAAATGAATGAATACAACTGAATGCATTTTTGTACCTTTTTGAGTGGCTCACAAACAGTAGTGATCAGTCTTTGTCATCGTTTTTTCAGGAAAAATGACTATAGAATCGAAACGCCTGCACGAGAATTGATGATTGTGGTTTCAAAATGGGAAGTGTTCTTCTATCAACTATAGGTTTTCCCGGCCAATTTCGCACTTTTGTCAGTCCAATTCCTAATTGCTTGCATTCAATTTAGCAAAAATACCATAGATGACAATGTTCGGTAGTTCAATTTTATGATCTCTTCATTCAAATTCATTTTGGAGCATTCAAATTGCCTTTAGCCTCATTCTAATGAACACTTTTTTTTTCAATTGAAATTCGTAAAACGAGCACCATTTGGTTATTCGTTCATTCAGTTTAGAATGATATAGTCACGTGATCACGGACATGCTGCTCTCGTTCATTCCAATTCATTTTTTGGCAATCAATTTAACATCTTTTGCAGTCAATTTAGCACGCATGTTTATGGTTTGCTTCTTTCTTTATTTTTTAACATAGTTATTGTTTTCCAAGCGTCATTGCATTTCATATTTTCGTACTTATTTTAGAGATTTTGGCAACATTTTTTTTTCTTTAATGTGCTTAGTGACTCTTCAAGTCCGAAGATAGTGCAACATGTGCATGGCCACAACTTATCTCACCGTTGAGCGCTTTATTCCGTGTGTCGGCCAGTTGTAGGAAGTCAAGGTTATGATCATCAAATATTACTATATTTCTTTTTCTGTCCCCTTGAGAAATACGTCTGTATCTAACTTGTACCGTCATGACTTTAAGAAGATGAAGTTAAACTAGAGAATTGGTACATCAGTAGGCCTAAAATGTAATGTATGAAAGAAAAGGGGCGTTACAGAACAGCAAAGTCGAGTTATATAATATGGTCAAAAATACGATACTTTTACTGCTTAACAGTGCGTGGAAGAAACAATAAGTCACATAGAAATACGCGTTTAAATGTTATCATCTTTTCAAAAAAGAAATAACATGACGTTAATTTCAATGAACATGTTAGGAATTTGACTGCCCATACGCGAAATTGAATGACTGAAATACCCCTTTCGCCACTGGCGAATTTGAATGACTGAAGAGCACGTGCCAATTTGAATGCCCATTTAACGAATTCGAAAGACACATGTGCAAATCTCATTGATCGGAATGCTAAATTGAACGAACAACTTGCAATTTTGAATGACAGAATGTGCAGTGATGAGGATTTTCGCTTAAGTGAATGAACCTTTTATCAAATGGACTGACAAAAGTGCGAAATTGGCCGGTAAATCCTATACTAAAGATAATTATTTCTTTCGTTTTTCATGTTTTTGCCATTAATAGTCAGTTTTATAGCACTCTTTTGGGCCACGCCGTATTCAAGCATAAATACTGAGTTGTTTCATATAACCCAACGAATAACTGTAACCAATTCTTCTTTCACTCGATCACTGTACGAACCTGCCGACCCGTTCGATGCAAGATCTGACACAGATCGAGTCATGTCGAGCTGGTCTAAGAAGTCTAGTAGAAATCGAGTATTGACCGTGTAGCGATCGTATATTGATTGTGTGTAGATCGGGATGTTCGAGTAGAGATCTGTATGGTTGTCGAGGAGAGATTCTGGAGATGTCGAGAATGGTCGGATGTGGATCGTAAAGGATCGAATAGCGGTCGGGAAGGGATCGTGTTGAAGGACGCTCGAGCATTTGGTCAGGATTGCTCTGGTAAAAATAGGTGATCGGGATTGATCTCGCTTGATCGAGTTGATCTGATCGGCAGTGGGAACGGGGTATCAGATTGCGTTGCAAATGCACATTGACATGCCAGCTGAATAATAAATATCCAGTGTTCTGTATTTTTCCATATATATTTTAAAATGAGAGCACATTTTAATCGACCCACGCATGTACGCGTACTCTTAAAACGGCCATTGTCACTGTATTATTACAACTAGCAAATATAGGAGAGGAATATGCCCCGACCCAAGAGATCCAAGAGTTGTGGCCATTCAGGTAGTTAAACACCGAAAGAATAATGTCATTCAAACAAGGGTACAAAGAAGTGCAGGAAGAGAGAATGGAGACGGAAGAGGAGATCAATGACGAGCAGAGACAGGTAAAAGAACAAGACACCAAACTAGACCAGGTCCAAGCTCAAACTACTGAGCATCAGGCCTCGCCTGTCGAACTGGTTGGGGAGGAAAATGAACCCATTTTTCTCCACTCGCAAGGTTCTCCGTCTGGCACGCCAGGGAAGACGGGAAAAAAAAGAACGAAGAAGTCCACCCCAAACAAGAAGTCCACCCCTAAGAAGTCCACCCCGAAGAGACGAAAAACACCTCACTGCATACACATTCACTGAAGAGCAAGAAGTAGAATAAGCAGAGTGGTACGATTGTCTGTATAACAGGCGACTAAAGTCATACAAGGATACTGCAAAGAAGACAACGCTAATCGAAGAGAAGGCCAAGGAGTACGATCCGGTGTGCTCCGGTAAGTGAAGATGAATATTAATATCTATTTTTTAGGGTGGGGGGGGGGGGGGCTCTGGCGGCAAAACGGAGTTTCGCTAAATATATTTTGTTGAATTCATTACCATGATTACTACTATGGTTATGATTGCCATAATTATCGAAAATCCTGTAAACAACTGACAACATGACATGCATAATATTTAGTCCTGAAAATTTTGACCCCCACATTTCGTTTATCCCGTTAGCTAGCTATATACTTTACCGTATGAGAAACAAGAATTTAATAAAGTTATTTATTTCTTTCCATTAATTCATGTGATCTAAATTCACAGCTGAACAATTTCCTCAAGTCTATGAGGACACAGTACAGCCGTCTGACGAACCCAAAGTCTGGAAAGGGGACCAGAGACACACCTTATAGTGAGAAAGATCAGTGGATTCTCAATACATTCCGCGTCCTGGAGGGACATATTGTGAGGATGAAAGGGAGAACATTGGGAAGGGTAAATATGCATTTGATTTTATCAAGATCTGTAATAAGCGACATTTAAACAAAATATAGAAATCGCCATACATTAATAGGTGATTAAACATTATGATAATGAACATTGTTCTGTATTAAAGAAAAGGAAGAGTAAAGTGTTACATTACTGTCATTAATCTCAGGATCTCAAAATATGTTTTATTACGTGTGCAGAACATTTTGGTTAACTGTGATTTTTTTGTTTTGTTTCAGTACTCTCGAGATAATTTCGTGATACCGTATAATTCCTGGTTAACTGCTCAATAACTTACTAGTTTTGTGTAACATGGTGAAATATAAACGATGTACCCTTATGAGTATTGAAGTGACTGGTATCCTTTTATTATGTTGTAGCTCCTCCAGCGAGCAGATGAGGTCAGAGATCTACGAAGGTCTTCTTTCGCCTTGTCATATCCCCCCGCAAGACCGTCCAGGTCTTCACCAGCTAACTCCGCCATCAGCGTCTCATAGTGTCCGTACTTTGGCCTCCTCAACAACCAGGGTCTTGTCCAAAACCTCCTTTGAAGCATTTTGGTCCTCTCTTGAGCATCTCTTTTTCTGCGGCGCCTCCTTGACAACAGGGTCGCACCAATCGTGCAGAAGATCAGGGTCTCTTCTTCTTCAAGCAGAGCGAAAATGCTTCTGGCATCCATCTTTGAGCGCCAAAAATGTGCATTTCCCGCCCCTCGATCGTATAAAACTCTTATTACTCGTAATAAAATCTTGACAACTCGTTTAAAGCTCGCTTTAAGTCGTATAAAGGTCACTGCAACTCATACTAAGCTCGGTATGTCTCGTTTCGAGCTCGGTTCACTCGTACAGCGAGCGTAGTGAACTCGGCGTTGAGTCTTATATCACTCATGCAAATTCCAGGGGAAAAAAATACATTTCGCGCGAGTTTGTGCGAGTTAACGCGAGTTGGAGCTCGCACAGCTCGCGCACGACTCGCGACTCCAACTCGCCAAAGTGTAAACGTTGATACTGGAAGTCGGGTCGTAGTGCTCGTATCACACTCTTCAAAACTCGAGCAGTACTCGCGTAGGCCTATATATGCCTATATAGTTAAGCAGGGTTCCCACTTTATTAATAGCCGAGTTACAGCGGCGAGCTTTGGCGAGTTGTGGCGAGTTGCCTCAAAGGGACACTCGCAATAACTCGCGTAAACCTTTTCATGTAACTCGGGATAACTCGCGACAACTCGCGAAACTCGTAGTGAATCTGCAAAACTCCCCGTGAACTCGCGAGTGGTTCCAACATTTTTGAACACGTTCAAAATTTTCCCTAACTCGAAGTAACGTGCTGAACTCTTTTCAACTCGTAATATCCTCGTACTACTCGTAACAAGCTCGCTTATTACGAGTAGTGAAAGAAGTGAAAATAAAACCTTTGAATTTGAATTTGAACAAACTCTCAATACTCGTACGAAGCTCACGATGAACTCTTCGTAACTCGCCACCTTCAAGTATACGCGAGTTCTGCTCGAGTTTTGAAGAGTGCGATACGAGCACTACGACTCTACTACCAGTATGTGGAAGGGGAAATTGCCCTCGAGAAAGGCGCGAATTTAGATCGAGCTCTGCAACTTACAACGAGTTTTGTACTGTATTAGCTTATTCAGAGTACATTGCACTGACCTATTAATATGGAATTATTCACAATTTCCCAGGTTTTTCAAGACAGGAGACATTTATTCAACCCTAATAGGTCATTGCCATTACATTTCTAGAACTACGTAAAAATTAAGACAAAAAAAAAAAAAAACGTGCCTCGCGGCTCAAGAAATCCAAGAAAAAACCGGAGAAGGAAATGGAGATCAATCCAGCAATGGTAGAAGTAGAGGTAGAAGAGTAGGAAGAGACAGTAGAACCAGAAGAGATCATCCTTGATGAGCTACAGAGGGAGTTAGAAAACCAAGCCTCTAAACAAGACCCACAAGACCAGGGCCTCATTTCATTAAAAAAAATGTTAGGATAGCAACTTTTGCTGGAATGGCAACTTCCAATACCAACAACCAATCAGGAAGCTGGATTCTTCTTGTTGCCATGACAATTGACATTCCAGCAAGAGTTGTTATCATAATTATCAACTTTTTATGAAATGGGTCCCAGGTCCCAGTAGAAAAAAATGGGAGAAAAGACGCCACTGGAGGCCAAACCGAACAGCAGGGATTGCGCAAACTCCTAACGAGCTCGTAACGGGCTCGTAACAAGCTCTTTACAACTTGATGAAAGCTCGGTTAAAGTCGTACACAGGTCATAACAACTCACACTAAGATCGGTGTGACTCGTATCACGCTCGGATCAATCGTACAGCTATCGTAGTAAACTCGATGTTGTCTCGTAGATCACTCATGCGCAGCTCATTAAAATTGACAAATTTCACGCGAGTTCACGCGAGTTCTCGCGAGTTTAAGCTCGCGCAGCTCGGCACAACTCGAGACACCAATTCGGCTTTACGCGAGTTATCGCGAGTGCCCCTTTGAGGCAACTCGCCAAAACTCGGCAAAGCTCGGCACTGTATCTCGGCTAAGTGGGAAGAGTTCCCACTTTTCTTCGGTTTTCCTTTGTATTTAAAACAAAAATAATGCTCTTATTCCTTCACTTTCGATGTCAATACTATCATGATTACATCTGTAATATTTTACATTGTACACTTTCAGCCCTCATGCATTCTTAAATCTCAAATCCTGCCCAATCCTTTCTTTCAAGCCTATTTATAGTCACTAGTCGACCTAAATGTTCGACAAAATTATTGTTCACGTTTCTTCGCACAATCTGGTATGCCGGTGCAGTGCGATTATCTTGAATTTGTCGGAATCATTGGCGTGATTTGTGCGAATTGTCAACTTGACATCAGTTTCGCTGTGACTGCACTCTGAGAACGGTGGACATTTGAACTTAGAGTTGCGCCCGACTTACCATGATCAGGGCTACATTCCACATGTAGTAACTGGGTTTTCTCTTCACGTTCACGGTGATGTTGTAGAGAGGGTACGTGTTGACCGCCCCTGAGCTCATCTTCTTTTCCTCAACTGGGGCCGCATCAACATGCTTCATCAGCTCCCACTCTTGGTCTCCTGTTCGACCAATATACGGGCGAGACATGAATGGTGATTTACTATGGTACTCAGTAACACAAACCTTCCAAGTATAACGAGTGGGATAAAGTACACTGTGCTACTATGATTATTTGATAACTTGTAATTCAACATTCTATCATAATACCCCTTCGCTTTAATGTACTAGTAGAAAATCAGCAGTCAAAATACTATAAATACAATAAAGGTGAGGAAAATAAAAGGCAACGAAGACAAATATTCATTCATAAGATTATACAGAAGATAAATGAAGAGGCAATAGGAGAATAAGAAGAAATAATAGGAGGAGTATAAGAGGGAAGAAAGAACCATTTTTGGAGGAAAATGGGTAAAAATACACGAAGGAGGAGGAGCGGAAGAAAAGGAGAATGGTAGAAACAAGATAGAAGAAACAAACAAACGAATAATAGGACTTGTGTATGATTGTTCGGCCACCGGCAGACAGCAAATGAAAAATTTTGTTCCTGCAGTGGCTCACACAAGGCAATAATCCTGTGGTGTGCATAGGATTTATGACCTTTTCCTTACCTTTAACAGTGTCCGTTCTGACGCTGTCCTTCTGAGTCATATCTTTGCTGAACTCGATCACTTTCTTGGGCCAATCTGACATGAGTTTGATCGTCAGATTCTAAAAAATTGAATCAAGAAAAGAAAAAGCCTTATTACTTTGAATGCCATCTGCACCATAATCAACTTCGTAAGTATGAGAGGTATCTTTATTCCTTGACCACAGACTTACACACAAGATGAACCTCATTATGACTACAGAGAACAGCGAGCTTTTAGATCTGAGACACGAGGGAGCTTTAGATTCTGGCGACGGGGACATTCAGAGGAAACAAACAAACGAACACAACTTACAAACATATTTTACGCATGCGCACACTTGCGCGTCGTCTGAGTGTGGACGGTGGGTTCTTTTTGCGTGCGCTCAAATTCACAACGTAGAGAACTACTGGACGCAATGATCATATGGGGGCGCCACTTTACTTTGTACAGGCTGCGTCCTTGCGTAATCTAAATCTACCTTGCAACACAGTGTATGGAGAGACTGGGAGGAGAACGGCTAATGCAATCGTCGTCATAAATGTCCGCCTCCGTCGCAAATCTAAAGCTCCTTACGAATGTTCACGACGCGCCTCCTCCCTGGTTGGATTATGGAAACAGTATCCTCGCGCATTTATAGAACACTTTTTTCCTTCTTCTTTCCTAATAGCGGCATCTTAGCGTTTGCTCATTAAATTGGGCGCCACAAATTGCAACCAGATGCTTATTCCAAATGCGCATGCGTAGAGGACATCGCAGGATCTCATTGATACACATGAAAGCAAGGAGAACCTCCTTGGTAATAGTGAGACTGAGCACTAGGTGAATTATAATCTTAGTCATGTAGAAGGGCATGATCGTTCAAGACAAACGAAATAGTCTTTGTCCACTATTTTCTATTTTAAAAGTGTGTGTTGGTTCAAATTAAAACATGTACCAGTCGAACAGCTTCAAAACCAACGCTAACACAAAATTTAAAACAAAAATAAGTAGGTCTATACAATTCTAAGAACGTCGCTTTAAATACCGTATTGAGAACACTACATCCATTATAAAGCGTGATACCGTGTTACAACATTGCTTGTACTTGTACTATATCTACTATATACTAATACCGTATTGAGAACTACAAGCGTGATACTATGTTACAACATTGCTTTGTACTGTCTTGTACTATATCTATATATCATTCGTAAAGCCGTTAAAATCTATTCATTTTCAAGTGCAGGATGATGGCCGCGCTCCCATTAAATGATACGGGTGTGTTTGTCAACAAAAGTCTCCGATATATTTTATAAGCTCTTCCAACCCACCTGATAGTCGAAAGGGAAGTCGTTCAGCTTCATGTCAGACTTGAAGGTGCCTCTCATCCTGATCGACAGCTGAGCGTCGGGAATCGGGTCTGTCTCGTCATCGTACAGCGACTTGAGTCCCTTGCGGTGCTTCACCTCGTACTTATCAATGCTGACAGCATTGAAGAAATAGATTCGGGGCTCCCAGTGTTCACTCCAGTCTATCTCCTGTAGGAATACAAATCAATCAGAATGCTTATCGGTTATATGTTTTATTCCCATAATAATCATTATATTCCTGTATGCTGAGTCTTATATTGATACAAAATAACTATACTCTTGCGGAAAAAAGAATGCGTTGAAGTTTCACTAATCTTTCCTTTTTTAAACACATTTAAAAAGATGATTCGAACGTTTTCACATAGTCGACTATCAAATGAACACACTGTGAACACCCTGCGGGGCATTGTGTTCTTTCCAGTAGGGATGCTATACTCACGTCAGCTTTGAGCCCCCTGATGCTTGGTTCCTTCCACTTAATGGTGAGGGCGAGCTCGCAGTTGAATTCCTCCTTCAACGTGTCGATGTCGGCGACGGTGATGATGTTTACTCGGACTCGAGCATCAACCTATAGATCAAAGGCACAACAACGGAACAAAAAACAAAACAAAACAGAAAAGACTTTAGAAAACTAATTCTTCCTCCATAATCATGCGGATACTGTGATAGAACGAGCAATCGCAAGCGATTTCGTCTCCCCATTGTAAACTGCATGCGATAGTCAGAATACCTGCTTTATGTGCTTATTATTTCTGGGGTTTCTTTGTTGCAGTTAAAGCTTACTTAAAACACATCTAAATCCTTTCACACGGTTTCATAAGACAACATTTGAAATGATTTCTGCAGCATTTGAAATGAAAGCAACAAATCACATGCATCAAGGAGTGGTATTGGGTTAGAAATTGGCTCATTTAAACACGAAGAAAGGATCTATCATTTGTCACATAAAAACATACATTATCATTGATACCAGTTGAAGTTTAACTGGTACCAGTTTATATCAGTTTAAGTTGCACTGCTTACCAGTTGAAACCAGTACAAGTCTACTGGTGGCCAGTTGATACCAGTTCAAGTATCACTCTGTACCAGTTGGCTGAGTTCTTGCCAGTTGCCAGTTGCATGTGTGTGTCGGTTTGTGTGCAAACAGTTTGTTGACACAATTTGAAACCCATGTACCTGACTGGACTTGCTTACTTACCACTTCATTCCTGATTAAAACCCAGCAACTAAAACATTGACACTCTGATACCAGCTGACTCCAGTTGGTTTCTATTGGTTTCTGCTGGTTCTATTGCTCATGAATATTCATAAGTTATTCAAATTCTATTTGTGAAAAAGATAAAAAATCGTTGAATTTAATGTTTTTATGATTTCAATAAGCTCTGAAATCTACTAGAGAATTATCTAATATTATTGCCTTGATATTCACAATTTCAACTTGTACCTTTGATGACGTATTTTCATATTTTCATAATAAAGGTGTAATCTACTTTGTAACCATGTCTTAAGGCATTACAATTAAATGCCCCTTTACATTACAACTAAACGCAAAAAAGAAAGTAAATACTTTTTCGAGGTCATATTTTTCATAGCAGATTTTGATAAAAATCAATTTATTATATACCATATTAAAGGTAATTTAATTGGCTATTACGCTAATAGGTTAAATAAAGAGAAAACTTTACGCATGGGTGAGCACATTCGTTTTTGTCCTCCAAGGCACAAAATTAAAAATGGCAAAAATTGACATGTTCTCTTTCATTTGCAAATGCCCTTCACGACAACATTGACAACAAAAGACCAGTTTAACACAATGAGAGACATGAATGAAATAGCAAAAATAAGTTTTCATTCTCTTTATCTCTTTATAACCTCTAAGAAAAGCAAAGTAAGGAATTACCGACCTATCTCTATTCTTCCTAGTCTTTCTAAAGTCATAGAAAGGCTTGTTTATAACAGACTGTATGATTTTTGTTACAAAATGATGTACTGAACCAAGACCAATATGGTTTCAGGAAATTTCATTCTACAGATATGGCACTAGCGCAGTTGTACGACAGAGTGTCGACTGCCTTAGCTGAACAAAAACATGTCATTGGTGTGTTCATAGACCTGAGCAAGGCATTCGACACTCTTGACCACACTGTCCTTTTACGCAAATTACATTGTTATGGAGTTCGTGGCATTCCACTGGAATGGTTTGAAGATTACTTATCAAATAGACAGCAGTACGTATACTATGAATCGGTAAACTCTGAAGTTTTACCCATACATTGTGGCGTCCCACAAGGATCCATAGTGGGACCGCTACTATTTCTAGTGTATATAAATGATATTACAAATTCATCTAAGTTACTGCAATATATTCTGTTCGCCGATGACACCATGTATTTTGTTCCAATTCTGATTTTCAGTCGCTTTTAAGAACTCTTAATACTGAATTGCCGAAATTATCTACATGGTTTAAGAGCAATAGATTATCACTCAACTTAAAAAAGACAAATTGTATTTATTTTCATAATAAGAAGTATAAAAATGAAATGCACCATTTGAATATTATGGTGGATGGTATATTATTGGAACAAAAAGAAAGTGTCAAATTTCTTGGAATATATATAAATGAAAATATGAAAATATGAAATGCTCATGTGCAATACATCTCAGATAAAGTGTCTCGCAATGTTGGTATACTCTGTAAGCTTAAGTATTACGCCTCAAAGAATATTTTATTCATGCTATACAATTCGTTGATATTATCGAACATCTCATATTGTAACACTGTTTGGGCAACTGCGAAAAGTCACATTGACCGTATATTGCTTCTACAAAAGAAAGCTATACGTTATATGCACCAATTCAGGTTATCGGGACCATTCAGATCCTTCGTTCGTAGAATTAAAAACACTACAGGTAAATGACATTATTTTTTTTTTTGCAAAATTCACTTTTTATGTTTCGTTTGTATAGCGGTCAGTTGCCATCTTCTTTTTTTCTCATTATTTCAGTTGAACAAGGACATACATTCTTATCCCACTATGCAATCTGATAAATTTCATTTGCAAAATCCAAAAACGGTGATGGCTCTGAAATCTATCAGACACACTTGACCCGATATTTGGAACTCTCTTCCTTCTGAAATTCGAATTTTAAAGTCTATGTATTCTTTTAAGAAAGCTGTAAAGACAATGCTGCTCTCTGGATATCAATGATCTTATAATGTCATTGTAATTGCATTGTATATGAAATTCCCTCGTGGAAATATTGCCGTTCTGAATTTATTGCGTAATATGTAAGCGACCATGACCTATAACTGTTCACCTGTACCTCGGTGAGAAAATACTTTGCCATGCTTTACTATTCAGTGATCCAGGTGATCTAACTTGTGTATTAGCGAAAGCAGACAGACCTCTCCTCTCTCCTTTCTTCTATCCTATCTCTTTGCAAGTCATCCCTCCCTCCTATTTTCCTATATGTTATGTATTATGTACGAGGGCTGCATGCAAATCAAGCAATGCTTAAGCTGTAGCTCTTTTGCGTTATTCATATGATATGTTCTGTTTGCAATACTGGGTAAACTTTTACGCGAAGCCGAGTTTTGAGCTGCTCAAAACCTAGAATCGCGTAAATCGCCGATCCGGCGCACATCAGCGGACAACTACGAAGGTTCCACGTCTGACAAACTCGTGAAATGCGCAAAACGCGCATGTATCGCGTAATGCCCCAGTCACACAGTGCTTTACGATGGATTACGTCCGCCGCGGATAGATACGAATGAGTCGACGCAGGGGGACGCAGCGTGGACGCAGACATCCGCAGGGACGTATGTAGACGTAACTGTCCGTAACTCATCCGTAAAGAAACGCAAAATGAAGTCGCCGAACCTGCGAAATTTTGAAATGTTCAAAATTTCGCAGAGGGACGCCACGGACGTAAACTTACGCAAGTAACCGTAACCAAACGTAACTATCCGTAACTGAACGTAACTACCCGTGGCTTGGACGCAGACCATCCGCAAAAAAAATTTACCTTCCGCCCGTTTGCGTTCGCTTACGTCCACCGTAAGTATCCGAAATTAACCGCAAGTTAACGTATCACAACAGTTTCCTCCGCTTACGGATATTTACGGACAGCTACGGATGTTGCGGACAATTACGTCCTTCGACGTTTTCCGTTTTCCACTCGCATGGGAACACAGAGACTCGTGGGAAGGCACACTACTCCTGTTGCCAAGCTGCAGCGCCTTTACCTGAAGGAATACTACAACACAGTCGGAGCGGTGGAGAGGCAGAACTGCATGGTCAAATTATGAAATTTCTCCCACATACTGGTCATTTTAAGTGGCACCCATATACCATGTATACTCATGACATCGGTTGACTCTTGGTGCTGAACTTTTTTTCTTGTACTCTTCGAATGTATATGTTTCGAAAAAAGCAATATTTTGGGTAGGGGATGGGGTGATAGCATTTTATTCACTTTTCTGGACGGGGAAGGTGTGGGACAGGGGCAACTATATAAAATGAGAACGAATTTTGTATTTCTCTAATAGTCTTACCCATGCACTTTACGCTCCATCGAATGTGTATTACATTTTTATTTTGGGTGATAATAATAATAATAATGATAATAATAATAATGATAATAATAATAATAATAATAATAATAATAATTATAATTATAATAATAATAATAAAGGCTACTATAATGATATACTTTACTGCGCATTACAAAATGACATGCATACAAGAAATTCAAACAGAAAATACCCAACACTACTTCAAGAGATGACTTGATATTGTATTTGGGTGTGGGAGGGGTGTTTGAAAGTTTTGATGTCTTTTTTTCTGTAAATTTAATAAGCATTGCTTTATCATAAATATCTCCTTAACATAACCCAGTAAGTCATGAATATCGCTGAACAATGACAGCGTAACCACAGTTTGTCTATTCCATGACTGCAAGTAATATTTTCTTACTCTAATGTTTAACTTTTCGATCTATATTGTATTTTATTTGTGGTATAGTGATGTTATATGTGACCCTCCACCACAAAACACACAGAAAGTCGCCACGCATGAAATTTTACTGGAGAGCATATTTTGAAAGAGCAGACTTTAAGCTTTAAAATGATGTATTACTCAAATCAAATGGACTCTCCTAACCTATCTAAATAGTGGAAAGAATGCACACACTCAGAAAAAGTGTAAACTGAGAAAAGAGGCTCTGAAGTACAGTGTCTATTCAAGCGCTTAATCTTTATCAAGCCGTGCTGGTTGCGGTGCGATGAATGGGACAAAAAACAGGATGGAAACCACCGGAGTAACAACAATGAGGGGATTATCAGATTAAACTGAAATTGATAATAACAATAATAATAACGATAATAATAATGATAATAATAATACTAATGATAATAATAATGATAATAATAATACTAATGATAATAATAATGATAATAATAATACTAATGATAATAATAATGATAATAATAATAGTAATAGTAGTAATAATAATATTAATAATAATAATAATAATGATAAAGCCTTATTTACCCAGGGTCAAGATCGGCTCGGTTGACCCATTTCACCTATTTTCAATCCTCAAACAAAATCAGTGTGTGCGACTTTTTGTTCGTTTTGTGATGCACAGTCACAATACATTCTTTACATTTATGACGTTTATTCATATTTGAGTTGCACAAAAAATTCGAACTTCAAGTTCAAAATTTCATATATCTTTTATTATTGTAAAGCAAATTAAAGGATTACGATTTTTTTTTCACAACTTGTACGTAATACAATTTCAGTTTTCCCCAGTATACAATGTAAGACAGTCCAAAATGATTATTGTAGTCCGGTTTGAGCAAATGCCTCCAAATCTTACCTTTCGCAATTACAAATACTACAAAATAGATCACTTCGTATTGTTATGAATGTTGATTATATGCATCCTTCTGATAATTTATATGATACATTGAAATTAGATCGGCTACGTATAAGATGGGCTAAACAACTAGCATGTATACAATGTACCGTTCATTACATGAATTATACCCTCCCTATTTAAATCAAATGTTTTGTTTTCGACAGACTGCTTATAGCACAAGGTCCGGCCCATTCAAATTGAAACTCATTCAACCGAAGACCAACTATGGTAAACGGTCCCTATCTTATCGAGGGGCCAAACTTTGGAATGAGCTTAGTTATCCCTCTTCAACAATTGTATCAATTGAAGCATTCAAACGTTACGTAAATCACAGCCCCGACATACCCATTTTTGCAGGATAATGAGTCAACGCAATTAGTAGATTATTTGAGATTGTAAATAAATAAATAAAATAAAATGTAATAACCTTGCTGTCATAATACACTGACTTAGCAGGAATCGTAAGAGAAAACCAAATTGTCCATAATTATTAATAACAATCTGTAACTATCCGTAACTATCCGAAAATATCCGCAACTCTCCGCAAGTGTTCAGAACTATTATGTGCCAATTCGTAAGAATATCCGCAAGTGGACGCAAGTATACGCATCTGGTCGTATCTGTCCGTATCGCCCGCATTTTATGTCCGCATGTTTTGTACAAATTTCTGGTGACGGCAAAGGATCCGCGGGAGTCCGCGGAAAAAATGACTTTTTTGGACGTAACGCCGGACGCAGAGCATTATGTGACTGGGGCTTAAGGCTCTAATTTCTTACGTGATTCATGCGTTTAAGCGACTTTTGGGCAGTGTGACCGGGCCTTTACTGACTTAGGGCCTACATTATAACGTACGGAAGCGCAGGGAAGCTTACAATTATTCTCTGATTGTTTCTTGTGCGGGGAAATTTATGGTACCTTTAATGAATGGAATTATGAGTCACAGGGCGTGTTCAAAGGGCTGGGTGCCTTGCACACGATTATGTGCCTCTTTGCCAATAACATGACATTTAAAAATGAAGTAACGTTGGGAAATCCCGACATCCATCCACCCCCCCCCCCCCCCCTTTCGAAAGCGCAACTATAATGTAATGTTGCCCGCCTGCCCATGACGGGTGATTGTAGAATGAAACCACACAGTGGAGCGGCATAGCTTGACAAATTAGAGGAATTGTGCATTTTATGATAAAAGCACCAAATTTTGTACACATGTTGACAATTACATTGGAAATAGATTAAGATATTGGGCCATCGTAAATAGCGCCCTCAACGGCTATGGCAGCCATTTTTTCCAAATGGCCGCCAAAAATGCCCTTTTTCGTAAGAACTTACAAATTTCAGAAGGGAAAATCAATAAGATTTTGCTAACGTGTGGGAAATAACATTCAAAAAAGATTTAGATATTGGGCCATTGCAAATTGCGCCCTCAACGGCCATGGCAGTCATTTTTCAAAATGGGCACCAGAAATACCATTTTCGTTAAAAAAAAAAATACAAATTTCAGAAGGGAAACTCAATAAAATTTTGCAAACGAGTGGGAAATAACATTCAAATATTGAGGCATCGCAAATTGCGCCTTCAACGGCTATGGCAGCCATTTTTCAAAATGGCCGCCATACAATGTAAATGCCATTTTTCGTAAAAATTTACAAATTTCAGAAGGGAAACTCAAAATTTTGCAAACGAGTGAAAAATAACATTCAAAATATATTCAAATATTGAGGCATCGCAAATTGCGCCTTCAACGGCTATGGCAGCCATTTTTCGTAAAAATTTACAAGTTTCAGAAGGGGAAAAAATAAGATTTTGCAAACGAGTGGGAAATATCATTCAAAATAAATTCAGATATTGGGCCATTGCAAATTGCGGCCTCAGCGGCCATGGCAGCCATTTTTCAGAATAGCTGATATTGTTATAATCATTTTGTTTTGAAAAATGGTAATTTCAGAAAGAAAAGTCAGCAAATGTATATATAATTGAAAATCATGTTTAAAAATCAAACAATATATCAAGCCATCTTAATTTTGGCCCTCATCGGCCATAGAAGCCATTTTTCAAAATGACTACGGCAGATAACACATTATTTTAAATGTTTACAAAAATTCAAGCTTATTCAAAGAAGGAAAAGCCAAGAGGATTTTGCACACAAGTTTATAACTGTGTCAAAATATAAAAAGATTAGATAGGCCATCCTTGAATTGCGCCCTCGAAAACTATGGCAACTATATATTTAAGAATGGCTGCGGCAGATGACTTAAAAAAAGACGACACTGTAATTTTGTACACAAGTTGACAATTGTATCAAAGATTTAGATTACATTAACTCTAGAAATTGTTCCTCCGCAAATTTATGCTTATGCCGAAAGAAGGCAATAAAATTTTTGCGCAAGTAGACAATACATACAGAGAAGTTTAGACAATTAGCCATCATAAGCTGTGTTCTCAATGGCTATTTCAGCTATGGTTACAATGCACTCTTCTTTTTGTCTTGAATATTTGCTTAATTTCAGAAGGAGAAGGCAGCAGAACACTCACAGAGACATTATATAATCTGTATATGGTGTTATAGAAATCATTTGAGGAACAACTAAAATAATCGAGGCCAATCCTTCGCGACTATACCTCATCAATGATGAATGCATATTGTAGGTGGCAAATATGAAAAATTTCCGAAAAAGAGTAAAATGAATATCCAGGGACAATGGCGACATGCATTAAGTTTGACAGTAACACCAGATCATTCAATATATGGGACTATATGACGTAGATCTATGTCAAAATTTAACTTCCTAAATATTCTTTAGGCAGATGGAAAAAAAAAATGACCTTTCAATTTACGAAAAAAGAGAATGTACTTGCTATGTTTCAATAAAAACAAATAACTTTGATAACCATACTGTTAGCCGTCACACGCGAAATACTGTTATTAGAACTAAACTGAAAATTTGTATTGACTTCTGCAAAACTTAATGAAAAAGACATTCATGGTGGCCATTTTGAAAATGACTGTAATGGTCATTGAGGGGGCAATTTTCAATGGCCCAATATCTAAATTTACTTTTGAATGTAATTTCCCACCTGTTTGCAAAATCTTGTTGGCTTTCCCTTCTGAAATTAACAAATCTTTTTGAAAAAAAATAGCATTTCGAAGAATGGCTGCCATGACCGTTGAGGGCGCAATTTCTGATGGTCCAATATCGAGATTTATTTTGAATGTCATTTCCCATTTATACGTAAAATGTCATTGACTTTTTCTTTTGAAATAAGCACTTTTTTATTGGAAAAGTGGCACTTATGGTGCCCATTTACAAAATGGAAAAAGCTGCCATAGCCATTTAGAGAGGAATTTCCAATGGCCCAATTGCTGGATTTATTTTGGATGTAATTTCCCGCTTGTTTGCAAAAAAAAAAAAAAAAAAAAAAAAAAAAAAAAAAATTGGCTTTCCCTTCTGAAAATTGAAATTTTTTTACAAAAATGGCATTTATGACGGCCATTTTGAAAATGGTTGCCATGGCCGTTGAGGGTGCAATTTTCGATGGCCAAACATCCAGATTTATTTTGAGTGTATTTAACATTATTTTATGGGCAAAATCTTATTAACTTTTCCCTTCTGAAATTTGCAAAATCATCGAAGAAGTGACACATTAGACAGCCATTTTGAAAAATGGCTGTCATGGACGTTGAGGGTGCAATTAACAATGGCCAAATATCTAAATTCATTTTGAATGTAATTTCCCACTTGTTTGCAAAACTTGCCGGCTTTCCCTTCTAAAGATAGCAAATTTTAAGAAAAAATGACATTTATGGCAGCCATATTTAAAAATATCTGTTATGGCCGTTGAGGGCGCTAATTCCGATAATCCAATATTAAGATTTATTTTGAATGTAATTTCCCATTTGTGACCAAAATCTTATTGACTTTTTCCTCCTAAAATTAGCAAATTTTACGAAAACATGGCATTTATGGCGACTATTTTTTTAAAATGGCTGCCTTGGACGTTGAGGGCGCTATTTACGATGGCCCAATATCTAAATATTATCTGAACGGGATTGTCAACCTGTGTACCAAATTTGGTGCTTTTATCACAAAATGCACAATTGTTCGGCTATGCCGCTCCACTAACACGCAATTCAAAAGATTCACAATCAATGAATATTGCTCACTGAAACATGTTATTTGAAATTCTCCCGGTGTATCGAGCAGGTCCTATGCGAAATTGAACAATGCTGTGTGTCGTTTCCCCCTGTCCTATTCGATCAGTTTTAAACTGTCAATTTATATGCTTGTGATACGACATGTGATCAAAGTCCATCTCTACATGTAGATATGTTTGATGGCGTGTCTCTGTGCAATTTCATTAAGGGCAGGAAGGGTTTCAGACCTCATACAGTCATCAGAAGAAATTGTACAGATGTATGCCGGCTTGGCCTACATGATATTGTCTTTTTCTGATCCTGTTAAAGAACGGATGACTTAAAATAAGAAGACCCTTATTTTACAAATTACGAGGAACGCAAACAGATAGGCGTCATCAATCCTCCGTTCAGATATCTCTTCATGACATACTTACAACATCAGTGTATAGGGGCGGATCATGCAAAATGAGAATGTTATGGAGGGATATTGAGATAAGAAGTGTGAATGAATTCGTCTGAAGTGAAGTCAAAATGACTGTTTCAATTGGGTTAATGAGTGGTGCAAAGAAGAAAGTTCTTATGAAAAGTTTCGAACGAGAGAGGATATTTATAACAAATTATTGCTTTTCTGAAAATTCTAAATTACCATGATTAGAAATTATATTCGTCATTTGCATTTTGTGATAAAAAATAAAGCCCCGGTCACACAGCACTCCACGTCTAACTCACGTACAAAAAGTTATGAAAATCTGGTGGACGTGGTCGTAAGTGGTAATTTTTGGTCAATTTTGGTTTAGCCGTGCTTTGTACGGGGTATGGCCGTCGGCGGCTGTTCCACTGCTGAAGCACTGCCTAAGCACGGCTAACCACGTCCAGCCACGTACGCGGAAAAATCCATTTGTCAGTGATAAGCCGCTATTTCCCGTGATACCAACGCGTAACACTCGTCCGATGACCGTGCTCTGCCCGTGACAGACCGCCAGACTTTCGCGTCTTACCGCGTCTCCCCAAGTTTTAATCACTGCCGGAACACAGATTATCACTTGTGTTTCACGTGTGTTGCACGTCTTTACCACGTGTGCCGCCCGTGGTTGTCCGCGGGCTAAAATTTTGAGCAGTTCAAAACTTTTTGCCGCGTCCGACGCCGTTCCGATTTTTCCCCGCCTCCTGCCACGTCTATAAATCGACCGTAGCTCGTCTTAAACTCGACATCAACGCGAACAACATCGTCTGCTTCATGGGAGACCACTTTTTGACGGGTTTTGGCCGTGATTAAGCCGTAAAGCGCTGTGTGACCGGGCTTTAAGGGCACTTTAGATTTCGAAGCTACTAGGCGATTAGATAGCTTTAAAAAGCCAGGAGTTGTCTTAAACGAAAGTAACAAAAGAGCATTTAATCATTGACATATTGATTACAGTACATGAATCCCTGATTGTTTAAAAGTAGGCAACAGGTCACAAGAAATTTTCATTCAAGGACTGGTACTATATACAGTAGCTCTACATAACTATACCATACGATGAACTTGATTGAACGTTGTATAGTCTAGATTCTCAATCGTCGCCCTATAATTAATCACAGCATTGAAATATGGAAGAACACTGAGTTGTATGGTGAAGGAATGTGGCGAGAATAGTTCTTGCCACTATTTAGAGGATAATCAACGAAATTATGTTCTAATCAACCGTATACTCATACTATCATCAGCGTCATATATAGTGCCTAGTGCCTTTGCAATTCTAATCGTCTGACCACACAATCAATGTAGAGTTACCTTCATGCCGTCGTCTCTCTTCTTGTGAGCCACCTCATTCGGTCTCAAGTTCTCCTCAATCTTCTTCAAAAGCTTCTCCATGTTTGCCATGGATGCCTGCATTTCCTCTAGACTAGATGTCGACGCCATTTTGTTTTATAGATCGCACTGGAATATAAGCGAATTCATGAATCAGCGAAGAGTACAGAGTTACCTTCCCTTGATTGACATATTGGGAATTCTTGGAAACAAAATAATGTTATGTATTTGCGCCAGACAAGATTCGGATGATCCCCATAATAGCATATGCAGGGCTACACACTAACTTTTATTTTTGGTGGCCCAAAGGCAAACATCCGACCTTTTTTGATGGCCCGATCAGGCCACCAAATTCTTCATTTCTGAAATTTTGGTGGCCCGACGTGCGTTTTTGGTGGCCCCGGGCCACCGTTAGTGTCGAACCCGGGCATATGCATGAAAGGTGTCTAGATTTGCAATCGTTTTCCATAACATTCAATTTGTTCTTAATGATTTTTTTTTTTTTGCCAGTCTTGCAACATTTCTCTCAACGTTTATAAACTGTTGAAGTTGAAAGTCTTTAATGAAAACTTTTATTTGCAGTTTCTTTAAAATTCTACATTGTCTGTTAGGTGCAAGAAAACAAAAGCATGCGTTTTGAGATAAATTACTCCCTAACGGGCGGCCGACAATAAAGGAACTACTGATTATGCCGTTAACTATTCTATGCCGTCCAACTCTATCCCTCTCTCCCTCTCCTCCTTTTCCCCTTCCCCCCCCCCCCCCCTTCACTCCCGCGAGCAATGTTGAATCACTAAAGCGACGGTCTATACATGAAGTTGAAACCAAGGCTTGGGGGTAATTACAGGTTCGCGATTACTATAACTGTACAAGCAGTTTCAAATAGGTAAGTAATAGGAGAGTCCATTCCAATTGCGTTATACATTGTACATCATCTTAAAGCTGAAAGTCTACTCTTAACTAATATCCCTGCCTAACATCCCTATCTTTTGGCCTTGTGATGCACGGTCGCAATGATCAAGATTATCCTGAGTACTGACCTGTCATACATACACATTATTGGTATAATATGGAGACAGACATCAACGACAGATATAGAGAGCAGAGCAGACAGACAGACGGATAGACATAATAGATATTAAAACCCATATGGATGCATGAGTGCATTATCATAAATGTTGCATGTACAGAGGTGCGTGATGACAGTAATAGTCCATGGGCCAAGACCAGATTTTTACGATATTGGTACCACTTAAAGGGACAAATTCTGCTTATGCATTTTGAAATGGAATGTATCTGTAGATGATATTTTGCTATGATAGCAATTCCAGAGAAGAAGCTTAGTCTCAGTATCAGCCGTTAACCCTCATAACTCTAAATACCTTTTTTAAGCTCGGTAAACCATGGAGGGCACAATCCGCTCCCTCTATAATTTCAATATTTTTCTATCAATTGCTCTGAAATGTGGCACAAATGTAAATCAAGACATACTCTACAAAATGGCACCATCAAAACTTTTCTTGGAAACCACAAAGAGGGAGCAATTTGTCAAAATATAAAGAAAACAAAGAGAATCCCATTGAATGATATTCAATTAACCAATTTTAAGACATATATCGGGCACTTAAGGCGAAAATGCAACTAGTTTTTTTTGCTGTTGATTTTTATCTAGACATATTAAGACACATTTGAACTTCATTTTGACCTTTTTCGGATCATTTACAGGTCCAAATCTTAAGAAAATGGTGTTTACCACAGAAAAAAAAAAATCAAGAAAAAACACAAGAGGGCGCTGTAGCTATTTCAAACATAATTGAATACTTCCTTTAAAAGTATAAAATTTTATTATCTTATGTTGTGAATACATAAAATGATAAGTAACAAGAAACTAAGAACGGGTCAAAATGTGAAACAGAACTTGCTTATGTTTATTTGTTGCCATGGTAACCAAAATACTTTAACACAAATTAAACATATCTTATACAACGTATATGCGTAATAAGTTTCAGGAAACGACATCAAATTTGGAGGTGATCAGACAAGATATCAAACTTAAAGTGAGCAAAGTTTAATCTTCAGTATCAACGGAGCACCTCCCTCTCCAAATTTTTGCTATTTTGGGGATAATAACAATCATTCATCCACTGTCACATAGTCAAATGCGAAGGCATCCCCATTCCACACACGCGAGCTGTTGCATTCTTCGTGTTCTTAGAGTTGTTATTCAACTATGCGATAAACACTTTGGAGAATATTTAGGGGAAAAGAGTGAAAAAAACCCTGCATTTCAAAGGACATTATCAACGGCGAAATCATATCTGTCACCCTTTGTTAAAATCATGATTACTATATTCGTAATCAAATATTCTGTACTACTCCAAATAATCAGAGCCACTATCATCACCAACATTTCGATATCATTTTGACATAGACACCTCAACAAACAACTCCCAAGTACCAACACAACAATAGCGAGATATCTACATACAGTGTATTCACCAAAATTAAGAGCGCAACGAGAGATAGCAAAACATCCTTCTTAATACTAATAATTCTGCAAAACAGGTGAGTTAATATGTTACTAAATATACGAAACACTCTTCAGAGTAAATTTACTTCGACACTTAATGGAAAGGATAAAGTGACAGGAAATAATAGATAGTGCCATGATAATCATACCAAAAGATATACAAAAAACGAACACTCATTTTAATTCAAACAAACTAATGAGCAAACACAAAATAGGCACGCAGATGTATATTATGGGCGTTAATCGAGAAGAGAGAGTTTTGGGGCGGCTCTATTCTTCTGTTTTGTTTTTATTGGTCACCGCCATGCAACTTCAGAAAGTCAGCAAGCCTCGATATAACTGCAAAGTAGCAAATGTCCGCAAATGCAAATAGAGCTATGTCGACGGAGCAAATTAGTATTTGGCAGAATTTTCAGAGCAATTGCATTTTGGTGGAGTTTCATAAGTCTGGAACAGGGAAGAATTATCATAACGATCCCCTCTGACACAAGGTATAAAAACAAAAATCCAAGTAGATACCGAGAAACAAATAGAATTGCTTAATCGAAATTACTTTGCTCCTTGCCATGCGTCATGCTAGGATAATCAAATTTCGAAAAGCACAATTAACAACCCCCCCCCCCCAGGATCATTTCTTTAATTGTTGACTGACTTACTCAATATCTGATAAATCTGAAAATGTGATGTCCAAGTAAAAAAAAAAAAAAACCTTCCAATTCCCTTGCTGTATACAACCCTTGGGGTACGACCGCGGTCATTTGCTGGTATCAAGATCTGCAAATACCTTGTTTGACGCTGTAATCTAACTTTATATATAATGGAATTTGCATCAGTACTCTTCCGCTCTGTATGATCTTGTCATTTTGAACTGCCATCTTTATAGTGATTACTCCATAATTCCAATTTTCATTGTTCTTTCAAACAGGAAATTTATTATCACTTATCATTATGTAAGCCTTGATTAGGCTGTGTCTTGAATATTCATTGATACAATAGTCACTTATCCAGATGTAGCCCTTGAACTGGCTATAAAACTGTATGAAAACAACGTTAAATTGTTATTTCTTGCTCGGCAAAAGATATGAAAATATGCACAGCGGAATGTAGCAACTTATCGTAGAAATAAATTTCCATGGGTATTTTAGCGAGAAAATGAATGACAATGAATAATAAGAAAATACTGTTTTGCGGTAACGTCTCCCATTCCATACATTTTTCCTACATAAAGAGAGGTACCATGCAAAGCACGAACGCAAGTCTTATTGCTAGGTGAATACACAATGAGCTATCGATCGAGTGCTGTTTTTACTATGCCTCGGGATTCCCCTAAACGCGTTGCGCAAAATGTCATAGGTCATGATATGATTCTGTGACCGTTTACCTATTTTCTCCTATACGTCTGTGAAATCATAAACATAAATAACACGGAAAGGCATCACAAAAGCGGCCGGGACATAGATTTATAGTAATCTTAGAGGATGGACGTATTAACGTGTACTGAGTTGGTTAGGCAGAACAAAAGGATGTCATGATATTATGACCGGCATTATTTGTCAATGCAGGGAGGTGGGTTCCAATGTACACTGGATAGCAAAAGAAAGCACCCACTTCTGTCAAAAGCCGCACACAAAATTCACCCCCTAGAAATAAACAGTTTTTGTACACAGGTATGCTGCAATATCCATTAGTAATCAATCACATAACCAATAGAAAGTGATTATCTTTGTTAAGCAAAGAAAAATGACATGCACAGCATCTTGGTCACTGAATCAAAAGTCACAAAATGTAACAGAATGAGCCTTACAAGTTTTACGCAAAAACCAGTATCACAGGACAAAAAAAAAAGCAGTCACAAACATCAATTTTCAATAATGTGTATCTTCTTCTCATGCCTGGACACATTCTACGCATCTCTGACGCATGCTCTGGATAAGCTGTCTGGCGTAGTCCTGGGGAAGTTCTGTCCATTCCTCCTGCAGAGCTTAGATCAATGTTGGTTGTTTAAAACTGTTGTCCATTCAGAGGCCATTTTTGCGTGGTGGAAGTGCTTTTGTGTGGGACTTTTGATTCAGTGACCAAGATGCTGTGTATGTCAAGTTCTTCTTTGTTATGAAGACATTCCCTTGCTTATGTGCATGTGATTAGTAAGGAGCATTGTAGCACACCTGTGTACAAAAATTGTTTATTTCTAGGGGGTGAACTTTTTTTGTGTGTGGCCTTTGACAGAAGTGGGTACTTTCTTTTGCTGTCCAGTGTAATTACACCTCTAAACGTAACACCATAGAGCCTATACACTGCCCCGTCAACCAGTCGTGTCATATATCTCCATTACAAATCAAAGATTACCGTTTCCACTAGGCTATTGATTTGAGTTAGTATGCACTTCAGCGATTGGTAAATATCAGCGCTTAATAACATTACACTAGGCTCTACACACGCAAAAGATTAAGATACAGAGGTTTTGTTGATGTCACTTTGTCCTTGCCTAGTTTCGGTCTCCTTTAGTGTTTGCATCAGTTAAATAATAACTGTAGCTAGTCAGAGAGTGAATATGAGGAGTTGATGACGAAAATACCACACTCGGTCATTTTAACGTTCAGGTATCGCTCCGCCCTTGCTGTGCGGCGAAAGCCGGAAGATGTCTGTGCAAATATTGTGCAGAAAGCGCCTCGCTACGGGTATAGTCGCAGTCTTTCTTCTCTACCGGACACACATGAGCCCACAATCACTGTAATTCTTTGCGCCGGGTAGACATGCTGTCAGACTTCATCGATATGAGAGCAACAGCGTAGAAAGGGAATCATATTGCTTAAATTTGGAGAAATAGTGACAAAACTCAACCTTACCGTTGGTCGACTAAAGGCCTGATTTCACTGAGCACGCGAACGATTTGTGAAGGACGCGAATGGCAAAATCCAACATTCGGAAAAGTTTTTCTCCGAATGTGTTCCGACAATGAAGCTGAAAACCATTCTTGCACAATTAGTGCGAAGTTCTCACGACGTATGTGCGAATGTCGTGTGTATCATTGCTAAAGTACAGCATGTTGCGAACAATGCAAATTTTTCAATAATCATGGGAGAAAAATGTACCCAAGGAGAGGTGGGAGCTGTCTTGAGTTGAAGATTTTTTTTTTCTTTCCTGTATTTCTCCTTTCTTTTTTCTCTCATTTTCTTAGGACCTATAGCCCACTAGTTGGGCATTTATTTATTTATTGTTTGTTTGTTTTTTTCAGTTTCTCCAACACAACTTCTCGATTGGCGATATTGTTATTTTTTTTCCTCCTTTCTTCTTCTCCGGGCGGGCGAGGAGGCTTCCTTTTCTTTTTCTTTCTTTTTTTCGTTTCTTTTTGCGCCGACTGTGTGCCCGTTTGCTCAGAGCGTTTAAAGTGAATGTAAAGTTGGAGGTACATGTACATGTGGGCATGCTTGTGATCTGCGTGTGGACAAATGGTATTTCAGACTGTTCGAGAATATGTTGGGGAAACTCGGAAATGTGTACATGTATTTCTTGATAGTGTGTCTGCTCCTAACACTTCTTTTTTTTGTTGTATTAGTTAAACTGAACTGAGTTGGCACATTGTGCCCCCCTACCATATTTTCATTTGCCACTCCTACACCCTTCACTCGATTTCAACCAAATTTGGTGACTTTTCCTAAAATCTTATTGCGAACATTTTGATATATAATTTAGCTATGTCCGATATTGCTGGTTGCCATGGCAACCGTAAACTGACAACCATGTTCGTCAGATTTTGAATGATTTTCTGTTCCAATTTCACGTAACAATATAATAATGGATGAAATGGGGGTTATCTTGGCTGTAATTTGCTGATGGACCAAAATGTGAAGTAATTATGGTTGTGAATTACCCTGAAATGGTCATCTTATTATTTCCTTTATTTTTTTATATGAAATAGGCATCAAACAATAGATATAATAGAAATAATCAAAAATACAGCATTTTCCAAAGACTACCCTTTTATTTTGTGTTATCTACACACAAGCTTTGCCTTTAATATCATTTTTTTTATCATATCATCATTCTGCAAACTCAAAATTTCAATATTTTGGAAATATGAAATGTGATACCAATATATGTACCCATTCCAAGCAATACATCATAGGATTCATATATTTCTTTATATTGTTACGAGTAGCGCCCCCACGTGTTGACCTTAAGAAATTTCAACCATAACAAATAGTGATGGTTGACCTGCTTTTCCTTTTTGGTAAATATGAAAATGATTAATATGAAATAAAAACATATATACTGGGGATAAAGAAATAAAAAGAAAAAAACATGATTTTAGCGTATTCCCTATGTATTTCTGTATACTTTGGTAAATAGCGCCCTCAGTGGATGACCTTGAGAAATTTCAAATGTTGGGTCATGTAGAATATGAGTTGCTCTACCCATGTGCCAAATATGACGGTCATACATCATATAATAAAGAAGTTATATAGGGGGGGGGCACAATGTGCCCCCCCCCCCCCCCTTGGGCCTGGAAGGGGTCAAAATAGCTTGGGCTTTATAGGGTTAATAATGGGGTGGACGGCTTTCAAAAGTCAAAATAAGTGTATATCATCGCATCTTCCATTTTAACTTTCATTATCTTAAACCGTTGTGTTCAACTGTTTATACTTTAGTCTATAGCATAGTGATATAACATCATCTAACCTGACTGCATTTTTTTTTTCATTATATAACGCATAATACGGCATGCCGAAATCTGTAGGCAAGGGTTTATGACTTACCCTAAACATCCCAGTATAGAGTCCTTCATGATGGAAATTTTGGCGACGAAATCCGTGGTCACATGCAATGTCCCTTTTGTTCTCGTTTTGATTTCACCACGATTTCGTACCATTGTGTTGGCGGTCTCGGGCTGCCCGAAGCTCAGTAAAATTGGTTTTTAGCACGTTATTTGTCATTAATGTCAAGTCTCGCCATGGTGTCACTCAACGTCACTCTGAATCTTATTTTGTTTTGTTTTATTTTGATAGACAAACCTTTGCTGTAGTTTGATGCCCTCAATCTCAGTATAAAGCTCCATAATCTTTGTTTTGTATATAAAGGGGTTTTTTTTCCTTGAATATTGCAGCAAACTTTGTCAGTCTTCATAGGAATAATATAGCATCCCTTTTATTATCTGATATTATGTAATAATGTATATTTTGTTCATATCGTTACGATTCCCCTCAAAAAAGTATGACTAATCTTACGCTTTCTACTAATTGCAGCTTGATTAATGTCTGCATTCTCTTTAAGTTGCTCTTTTTGAGTGTTGCTATAATTATTTTCATCGTTCACTTCCATCATTCTTGATTATCCTATATTTCCTCACACACTTTCTGCACAGACAAAACGTAGGGAGCTTCTACTTCTTGTTTTTCTTTTTCTTCTTCTATGCCCTGTATTGATTCTGTTGAATTCCGTTTGCAGACCTTGTTACTTAGTGTGTACGTTTTCTACTGGTGTTGTTTATGTCTTCTATGTTCTTTGATTATGTCGCTTGAATTCTATGTTAATGTGTCTTTGCCTACTCGCTGTACTATCCCCGAACCCGGAAATGTTTGTGCTTCATTTACCTCCACATTATCATTTCAATCTTTTGCAACCTCGCCAATTGACATGCCTTCACATATTTTATGTTCTGCGTTATGGCTAATCGACTCAACGCAGCATTTGACTCGCTTGATGACGATGAACTCTTTGACTTGTTTAGACGCTCCCCTACAGAATTAAGTCGGATCAATTTACACTCTTCTGCGTTTCTTGAAAAATCTCGTTGTCAATAATGTTAATTCTTCTTCTAATGATCTGTTTAATGATTTTGATTTTGAATATGATTCCACCTTAATTTCTTCTAAATATGTTACGGTTGATCAATTTAAAGATTTTGTGAAAGATTTTTCAGAAAGTATATTTTCTATGGTACATTTGAATATTAGGAGTATTAATAAGCATTTTGATGAATTACAAATATTGTTAGATAATCAAAATAAATAACAAATATCTGTAATAGGTTTAACAGAAACATGGTTATCATCTGATATTATTTTACCGTATGCCTTGAATGGTTATGATTTGATTGTAAATAACAGAGTGAATAGGACCGGTGGTGGGGTTGCGATTTATTCATCTAATGAACTTGAGTTTAATGTTTGTGATGATTTAAATATAATGAATGATATTGTAGAGTCTTTGTTTGTTGAAATTTCCATCCCTCAAAGTAAAGATATTATAGTTGGTGTTGTTTATAGACTCCCAAACTCCAGTTCTACAGATTTTTTAGGTACTATCACAAATTTATTAAAAAGCCTTCTTTTTGTTAAAAAATGTATTTATATAATGGCTGACTTTAATATTGATTTGATTAAGAGTGATGATAATACGTCACAAGAATTTCTTGAATTATTTTTGTCATCCTCTTTTTTGCCATTAATTTCCAAATCTGCACGTGTTACAAATCATTCCGCCATCCTCCTTGATAATATATATATATATATATATATTTTTTTTACTAATTCTTTGCAAGTTTTGAATTTTTTTTTTTCATTTTTGAATTCAAGTTTTGATCTCAAGCTTTCGGTTAACAAGTCTTATTTTCCTTCATTTAGACGTAGAGCCACACCGGAAAATGTAGCTAGTCTTGGTGCTAGCTTAGATAGGTTTGATTAGTCAAGTGTTTGTGATAATGATGATGTTAATGTATCATTTGATAATAAGAATGGAGATAATTAATAAATATTTAGATGATTGTATTCCCAAAATAAAAGACAAGTCAGTTAATTATAAAACATCCGCTAAACTTCCATGGATTTCGAAATCTCCCCTCCGGTCAATTAATAGGAAAAATAGGTTATATTATAAATTCAAAATGAAAAAAAAAAAAACTGAGGAGTCAAAGAATAAATATACATTATATAAGAATATTTTGACTAAGGTTATACGATCGGAAAAGCGGAAATATTATATGATTCAGGTAGAAAAATATAAACATGATGTAAAGAATACATGGAAGATATTAAAGCAGGTCATATATCAAAAAAAGAAATTGAATATTAAAAAAATAAGATTTGATAATAACAATAACGATTAAATTTCTTCATTATCATAATGTTTTTACGAATTCCCAATTTGGGTTTCGTCAGAAACACAGCACCATTCATGGTCTTTTGAAGTTTATTGATAACGCCGCACACACTATTGACAACCATTCTCATCTTTTTGGTATCTTCCTGGACTTCTCCAAGGCCTTCGATACCATTAATCACGAAATTTTACTTCATAAATTGTCTTATTATGGTATACGACGGAAGGCCTTGGAGTAGTTCAGGAGTTACCTGCAAAACCGAAAACAATATGTATCTTTGAACGAGCACAGCTCTAGTCTTGAAGTCATTAAATGTGGCGTCCCTCAGGGTAGTATATTAGGACATTTACTTTTCATCATTTTCATTAATGATTTTTGCAGATCATCTGACATACTTTCTTTATACTTTTTGCCGATGATTTAAATATTTTTTTCTCCCACCAAAATCCATTTACCCTTGTCCATACTGTCAATTCTGAATTAAAAAAAGTGATAAGAGCCAATAAATTATTAAATCTTCAGAAAACCAAGTATATGTTATTTAGCAAGTCTATAGACGTTTTACGCACAGATATCATTTTTGATGACGTTCATTTAGAACGTGTATCTCACATAAAGTTTCTCGGTATTACGATGGACGATAAACTTTCGTGGAAGCCTCATATCATTAATATTAGTAAAATAATTTCGCGTAATATTGATATTATTAATAGACTTAAATCTCATATCCCGTTGTCTTCTTTGTTGACGTTGTATTTTTCATTAATATTACCTTATCTTGATTATGGAATTTTAGCATGGGGTAGTGCCCATCAAACTTTATTAGATAAACTAATGTTCTTACAAAAAAGGCACTTCGTATCATTTGTGGCGTTTCACCACGTTCCCATGCAGATCCATTATTCGTGAAATATAAGATTTTAAAAACTAAAGGTTTGTTTTTCTTTCAGCTGGGTCAGCTTATGTTTAATTATAACAGAAATGCACTTCCCAGCATCTTTAATTCAATGTTTCCAAGAAATCAATCTTTTCATAATTATCCCACCAGGCGATCTAATGAGTTTCATTTACCCCTTCTGAGAACCTTATTGGCGCAAAATACATTTACACTGGCCCTAGATTCTGGAATTCTTTAAGCTGTGATATAAAACAACTCTTTATCTTTGAATTCGTTTAAGCGTAAGTTGAAACTTTGTTGAATTCATACTAAGATATATACTATTCATTACTTAGCTGGTCTTTACAACCTAAGGGTTCATCGTCAATCAATGAAATATGCGCTGTTAAACATGATCTGGCTGAAACGAAAAGGTTCATCGCAGACATCGAATCAGCAGTCAATTTCAACGCCAGTCAAATTACTACAATAGAAAAGGAAACGATCCCGAAAATCAACGACGAAATGGAAAGAAAGATAAGCAGCGTAGAGGAAAAGCTGATTCTGCTAGAACTCCACCAAAGAAAACAGAACCTTCTCATCTACGGGATGCCCGACGGCAAAGACGAAGACATCTACAAGGTCGTTGCGATGGTGATTTGTCATTTTCTCAATGTAAGTCCGGAGGAAGCACGAAATATACCGATTATCAACGCTCATCGACTGCCCTCTGCTCAAGCGCGCCGGAACACTTCTGGTTTTGGGGGGGCAAAATCTCGACGGGGGCACATTATGTGACGATGTGAGATCCTCGGCGCGGGAGCGAAGCGAGCGAGCGGGGGGGGGGGGGGGTGGAAAGGGGATACCCCCTCCTACACACACACACACACAAACACTGTAGGGAGCTTTTGTAAAACAGAGTCGCGTTTATAGACCATTTAAAAAAAAATAAGGAATTAAACATAGTAAAAAATAATCAGTGCGAAGGATTATGATTATTACATACGGGAGTACATAATAATGTGATGGTGTGAGATCCTCGGCGAGGGAGCGAAGCGACCGAGAGGGGGGAGGGTGTGGGAGGGGGAAAACCCCCTCCCACGGTAGGGACTTTTTGTAAAAACAGAGTATAAAAGTCGCGTTTATAGAGCATTTAAAAGCAAATTTCTAGGGAATTAACATATTGAAAAAATCAGTTGGAAGGACTATGATCATAACATATGGGAGTACATAATAATGTGATGGTGTGAGATCCTCGGTGAGGGAGCGAAGCGACCGAGCGGGGGGAGGGTGTGGGAGGGGGATACCCCCTCCCGCGGTAGGGAATTTTTGTAAAAACAGAGTATAAAAGTCGCTTTTATAGAGCATTTTGAATTAAATTTCTGAGGAATTAAACATAGTAAAAGGAATCACTGCGAAGGACTATGATAATAACTTATGAAAACTTTTCATTTTACTATAAGTACGGGCAGAACGAGCGAGCCACTTTCACTTTGCCATTTATCTGAAATGTACTCATTAAAAGCTTGTTCGAACAATAAAAAATATTCTTATACTGCTGGAAAGCAAAGAAGAAAATGAAAAATGTAAGATTTACTTAAGGTATGTTTCAGCGGGCACACTCGAGGACACGAGGCTACCATCTATACACTTTACTCATAATTAAGTTACTATTAGTGTATAGATACAATAATGTATGTTGTTAGTGTATTATAATTTTCGCCCCGTTAGGGGCGAAAATTTTGCATTTTCAGTCATGAAATTACAACATTTAGACAAGAAATATGCCTTTATTGTTCATTTTGGTCTTTAAATAAGTGATTAATTATTTGTTACAGGGGGCACTTTGGGGGGGGGGGGGGGGGGCAAAAACTCGTTTTGCCCCCCAACATTTTGTTTGGGGGGGCAAGTGCCACCCCTGCCCCCCCGCTTCCGGCGCCCTTGCGGCTCTGCTCGACGGGATTCTCAGCCCACAGGTCCCCGTCCAATCATTGTCCGATTCTCGCACATGGCCGACCGAGACGCCCTTCTGCAGGCTTACGAGCAACCGAAACGCCGATCAGGACCTTCTTCGAGTCATCAGCCCGCCTCAAGCGCCGCGTCAGCCCACCCAACCCAACCTGCGCCATCAGCTCATCCAGCCTCACCACCTGCTCATTCAACTGCCGCTCCTCGCCTAACACCCGCGACCTACGCTGCCAGAGTCGGTCCACAGCCCGCTACTCCTTTTCCCTCGCTCGATTTTTCCCGGATCACAATCCGGACCGACCTACCGCCCACAATGAAGCGCGAGAGGGGCAGGCTAGCCTCCATTGCTTTCAACCTACGCAGAGAGAGAAAATTGTCGACCCGAATACGCATTAATGGAACTCAAGTGTACCTGCAGACCCGCCAGACGAAACCCGGTGGGGGCCCGCAGAATCCTTGGACTGTCTGGATAGAGTAAGAGTATCCGTTGCACATTTTTCATTTGGATTTGTTTAAGCGCAATCCTTCTATACCCTGCTACCATTCTTTGTGCTCGCTAAGTTTAGCTCTTGTTTTAGTATTGTTCACCATACAGTTTCTCTACTAATGTCGAAGGTGTTTTATGTCTAAAAAGTGGCAAAAATATTAGTATGTTAAATCTGTAAGCTACATAAAATTGATATATTGAGAAGTGTTACGGGAGGTTTGGGCTGCATGCCCAATTGTATGTATATATATATATATATTTTTTTTTTTTTTCAAAGCAGCTATCATGAATGCAACATTGCTGATAATATATCTTGAACTGTATACACAGTGCACCCTTGTCTGAAAAAAGTAGCAGTTTCTGTTGTGTTTTGTTTTGTTTTATTTGAGCCAAATGTTCAGCATTGAACGATAAGAGTAGAAGTGTTTAGAGTTAATCCCAACTAAGTGTTTTTTTCTGTAAGCTTGGATGATCATGCCAGGGAGGGGGCCCACCTCCCTGATCATGCTTAGCGTTTTATGTAACTGCAGAGCTGCCAATTCAAGTCTCCCTGATTCTTCGACTGGAATCTCCCTGTTAATGTCATATTCTGTTTATATCGAAATCAGAGAACATCAGAAAATCCCTGATTTGGAAATTATTTTCACCCATTGCAATACACGAAACACACAGATATTTCCCCGATTGCTGTGTGGAATCTCCCTGATTTGGATACGTGAATGTAGGCAGATCTGGAGCTGCATTTTTTATTTATTTATCTATTTTGATCTACACCCTGCTCTATTACTCTAACTGTGGTCGTTTGCATTATTTCAAATGACCGCACAGAGCCAGTCATGATGTCCACTCCATTAGGCTTGAAATTGGTCTTGTAACAAAAATATGGTATCGCAATGACGCATGTACTTCTTCTTGAACTGTATACACGGTGCACCCTTGTCTGAAAAAGTAGTAGTTTTTGTTTTGTTTTATTATTTTTTTTTTACTTGAGCCAAATGCTCAGCATTGAACGATAAGAGTAGAAGTGTTAAGAGTTAATCCCAACTAAGTGTTGTTGTTTTTTTCTGTAAGCTAGTTTTTGATGATCATGCTTAGCGTTTTATGTAACTGCAGAGCTGCCAATTCAAGTCTCCCTGATTCTTCGACTGGAGTCTCCCTGATAATGTCATATTCTGTTTATATTGAAATCAGAGAACATCAGAAAATCCCTGATTTGAAAATCATTTTCACCCATTGCAATACATGTAACACACAGATATTTCCCCGATTGCTGTGTGGAATCTCCCTGATTTGGATACGTGAATGTAGGCAGATCTGTAGCTGCATTTTTTATTTATTTATTTATTTTGATTTACACCCTGCTCTATTACTCTAACTGTGGTCGTTTGCATTATTTCAAATGACCGCACAGAGCCAGTCATGATGTCCACTCCATTATGCTTGAAATTGGTCTTGTAACAAAAATATGGTATCGCAACGACGCATGTACTGCTTGCTTCATCTAGTAAGATAAAACATTATACTGCGTAGCGTTTATGACAACACCCATGAGTTAGAAGCCTTGCTTCTTTCCTCTCCTTATATTTTTGTTATTGTTGGGGGTGCTAATTTCGAACAATAATTGTTATGGCGAAAGTGAAGAGGAGGGAGAGTCTGGGTTGAGGTTTTCTTTTTTTTTTTCTTCATTTCTTTCTTCACATGACTGGTCTCGTTTGTGTCATGTAGCTAGATAATTTTCATTCATATTTTTAGACCCTTTAGTGTCTGGTTTGGGTTCAGATTCTGTGACCTTTTAACGAGAATTTGTCTTACAGTATATAGAGATGCATAACATATTGCCGCATGGCCCAGAGTGTCCCTTTAATAGTCAGCCCTGTTTATTTCGAGTTTCGGCTGCTCCATGCATTCATACTGTTATTTGATGTAGCCATACCCTAAGTTGAGTGACCTCAATAAGTGTATTTAAAGTTAGACTGGAGCAAGTATCATGCACCAATTCTTTCACATTCTCAGACAAGCCTGTTTGTTACATTTTATTGGGTGCGTGTATGTCTATACCCATGTTGAGAATGTTGCTCCGATAACTTGATGGATTTTCTTGATATTTAAGACACAACAAGCATTACATATACAATGTATACTTTCATTTCGAAAACTACATGTTGAGTATGAATGCAGGTAATTTTGCACACATCTGAACTCTGTTATTTTTTCAAACTTAACAAAGTTAAGTTTATGTTACCATGGTTACTGTCGGTAATTTTTTTTTTCTGTATTGCTCGGGCGTCTCCTTGAAGGGATGGTACAGTTTCATTTTGGACTTTTCCTTTTCTCTTTCTTTTCTCTCTCTCCCTCTCTCCTAAAAATAAATGATGATGGAAAGTTTTTTTATGAGATGCTTTTTGGTTTTTCATAGGGTGGTTTCTGGATATCCTGGAAAAAGTTAAGGGCTGAATCGTGGCTGATGCTGTGCCGTCC
The DNA here is from genome assembly GCF_964275005.1 of Diadema setosum. Taxonomy (NCBI): domain Eukaryota; kingdom Metazoa; phylum Echinodermata; class Echinoidea; order Diadematoida; family Diadematidae; genus Diadema; species Diadema setosum. Next base: position 14,007,119 of record NC_092705.1, on the reverse strand, counting down.
CTTTAAGAGCAGGTCTTATTATATAATTGTTCTGCGTTTCGGGTGCTCTATGCATTTCTGCTGTTGTTTAATGTGCCTTATACATATACAGACATAGTTTGAGTTACCCCAATGAACGCATCCATTGTCAGTTTGCTGCAAACAGCCAACTGCCATGTGAGCATTTTTTCCGTGTATTCTGCTTATGCTTTTCAATTTGTTTGTTGAACCGGTGTGTTTGTAGGTTCAGACCGTATATGCATATTCGCGAGATGACTGTTACTCCCAACTACCGGATAGGTGTCCGATGATTTTCAGACATAACAACAATCTAAGTATACAAATCAGATTCCTCTGTTCTAGATTCCTGTGTATTTTTCTTTCAACCTTCCATGAAGTTCATTCACGCAAAAAAAAAAACCCGATTTTTTAGTGCTTTTATATTACTCTCTGCCTGCATATTATTGTACAGTTTTTGTGGTCGTCAACCCTGCTCCAGATTCCTTCACCTAGATGGTCATGACAGTCTCTCTTATAGTCAAATTACGCACTTAGCACCCACAGCTGATTATTCTCGTTACATGTCAGTTGCTTATAATTTGTGTTATCGCTATGCGCATTCGTGTTCCCTTCAGTCAATCAAACTGTTTGATACTTCCGATGCGCCAGCCTACTTTTAGTCCACTATTTTTTTTTTTTTTTTTTTTACACTGGCAATCCGATCTATCAATGTTTTTCATTCTCTACCTACATTATAGTGTGCAGTTTTGTTTTGTTTTTTGTGGTCGTCAATCCTGCTCCAAATTCCTTCTCCTCTGAGTCATGCATAACCTCTATCATAGCGTATTACGTACTTAGCACCCACAGCTGATTATTCTTGTTACACATCAGTTGTTGATAATCCGTGTTATCACTATACGTATTCATGTTTTCTTCAGTATAACAAACTATTGAATACCTCAGGTGCTTTAGCCTACTTTTAGCCTTCTCGATCACGCCCATGTTTTGTTTGTTTTTGTCCGGCCACCTATTGTCTTATTCTCGTGAGCCCACGTCGGTTGACATCAGTGACTTAAAGTTGATTATTCAGTCACCGACCTCTGCTATGTTTATAAATCCTTCCCCATGTGTTCTTTGTATATTGATTACGCATAACGAGAGTCTCTACAACCCGACTGGCTAAAACCTCGCGCCATTTACAGCATAATGAAAGTCTCTTAAACCCAATTGGTTAATACCCCGCACCACTCACAGCTTTCCATATGCGTTTAATGGTCATTTTTTACTCGGCCTTGGTTTGTTATACTGTTAATGAGTTGGCCTGACATGTTAGGAACTCCCATGCATGTGTCCCCGCAATGTCACATCTTAATGCATGAAATTATATGGGTGAGTGCCCTTGTTTGATAGGCGTACAGTGTGTCACACGAACTTTATTTGTAATAGCAGGACGCTGCACTCGATAAGCTGTCTTTCAAACAGGTATTTTTTTCTATCCTGTTTTTCCTTTCAACATAGTTATTCTTTTCTCTTCGTTATCTGTTCACTACATCACAACTGGACCTTTTCGCGCACTCAAAGCGCACTATATCCACTCTTAAAACATCCGAGTCAGAACTGACCCGGAACTGGGTCTGTTGGGGTCATACACCGTTCCGGGTCAGAAATGACAGGGAGTGTGGTCAGATATGACCCATTCAGAGTCATGAATCGGGTCAGGATGACCCCATTCGGGGTCTTCATGACCAAATTCCAAGTCATTTCTGACCCGGAACGGTGTATGACCCCAACGGACCCAGTTCCGGGTCAGTTCTGACTCGGGTCTTTTTAGAGTATAGCTTTACATTACGGGAGCCAGTAAAAAACTATTAGCATGTCGTTCCTAATGTCCGCTTGGATTTCTGTGTTGTACATTCTCTATTGTCATCGTCTCCGAAGCCCTCGGAGACAATCAATTTGTCCTCATTTACATGTTATGTGTGTTCCATGTTTCTCTTCGTTGTCACTGAACTTTCTCGTCTACCTTGTACTGCTCTCTTTTCTTCCCTATTCGTCTTCTTCGCAGCGATCCTCTGTCCATCATGATTTTGACAAAATTCATGTTCTTTGGCATCTCCAGTGTCCTACCTCAGGGTGCTGTTCGTTATTCCGAAGGTTCGCAATTCCGAAGGTTCGTTGTTCCGAAGGTTCGTTGATCCGAAACACGCAAATTCCCTATACTAGAAGTTCGTTAATCCGAAAATGAAAAAGGGTTCGTTATTCCGAATTTTGTGGCGTTGTTCCGAGGGTTCGTGATTCCGGAGATTCGTTAATCCGAAAAATGAAATTCGGAATAACGAACCTTCGGAGGAACGAATCTTCGGACTAAGGAGCCTTTGAAATAGCGAACCTTCGGAATAACGAGCTGTAACCCTACCTCACTCTGTTGGTTGAGTATTTTCTTGCAATACGCACTCGTTCCTGTAATTGCTGTTTGTTTGACAACGCAATCTCTCATAGTTATGTCCCACATTTACAATGGCTAATTTCCCGAATGCACCGTTTGGTTCTCTATCAAATGATGACTTTTTTTGAGCTTTTCAGGCAAATAAGGTTAGAATCAGATTCAGTTGGTGGAGTATGTAATTCACGAGCAACGTTTTATGACAATTCTGTCGCTGACAACTTAAATTCTTCCGTAAATGAATTGCCTTCTGATTTCAGTGAAGAGTTAACCGAAAATATGTCGTGTAATTATATTACTGTGAATCAATGTAACGATATGTGTAATAGCTTTTCTAAAGATACATTTTCTTTGTTGCATTCAAATATTCGGAGTTTGAACAAACATTTTGATGAGTTCAAATTATTTTTAGAGACTGATGCTGATCAGTCATTCTCTGTTATTGGTTTAAGTGAAACCTGGTTAAATTCCAACTCTGCATTTTTTTTTTTTCGATTGACGGCTATAAAATGTTTGTCAATAACAGGCCCGATAAGAGTGGTGGAGGTGTTGCACTGTACATATCGCATACTTTTGAATGTATTGTTCATGATAATATTTCGAGAATGGATAATATTGTTGAATCCCTTTTTTTAGAAATTTACATACCAGGAATTAGAAATATTGTGGTAGGCATTATGTACAGACCTCCCAACTCCAATATCAAGGATTTTTTAACTTACCTTTCTGATTTGGTAAAATCCCCTGTTTTCAAAAACAAGGATTTTTTCTTCCTCGGCGACTTTGATATTGACTTACTTAAGTCGGAAAATGATACTGTCGCGCACGAGTTTCTTCAGACATTTTTGTCCTCCTCTTTTCTTCCGCTTATTTCGAAACCTACGCGTGTCACAGATCACTCTGCTACCCTTAGATAATTTGTTTTGTAACACCCTACCCCTTACTGATTCTTATATAATTCTTTCAGATATGACTGATCATTATCCAATTATGACTCATTTTGCTATTAAAACCTCTGTTAATAATGTAAATTGTTTTAAATCTCCTTTATTAAGTCGTAGAGTTTCGTCTGAAAAGTTAGCTAGTCTTGATGCGGTTCTCGAAAATGCTGACTGGTCAAGAGTATTTGAAAGTGATGACGTCAATTTGTCTTTTGATTATTTTATGGAAACATTCAATTTTCATTTGGATAATGTAATTCCAAAGCAAAAAAAGAAACTAGACTATAAAAAAAAAAAAACACCTAGGTTACCGTGGATTTCAAAATCAATTCTTCGGTCGATTAACAGGAAAAATCGATTATATTATAGATACAAATAGGAAAAAAATGAGCGATCAAAACATAAATACACTTCATATAAAAAATACTCTAACTGTGATTTTACGTTCCGAAAAGAAAAAAATATTATTTTAATCAATTGCAAAGATATAAGTTTGATATGAAAAACACTTGGAATGTTTTAATGCAAGCTATGAATATTTCGAGTAAACATTCAGCTGTTGATAATATCAAGTTGAATGATGAAATCATCAGTGACCCTGTTCACATTGCAAATGTTTTCTATTCTTATTTTTCAAAGATAGGTGAAAATTACGCTCAAAATATTCCTGTGTCAGAGTATCATTTCACTGAATATTTAGGTCAGTGTAATCCCAATTCTGTTTACTTTACTCCAACTAATAGGCATGAGGTTATGGATATCGTATTTTCCTTTAAGAATAAGAGGAGTTCTGGTTATGATGATATAGATAATTGTATTCTTAAAGGTGTTATATCTTCAGTTGCTGATCCACTTGTTCATATTTTCAATTTATCAATTTCTAATGGTGTGTTTCCTGATAAGATGAAACAGGCCAAAGTAATTCCATTATTTAAGAAGGGTGACAAATCTGAAGTCAGTAATTATCGTCCAATTTCATTATTATCATCGTTGTCCAAAGTCTTAGAGAAACTCATTGATAAGAGAACTAGTTATTTTTTGAAGTTGCATAATATTTTGACTAATTCTCAATTTGGTTTTCGAGAGGAGCAAAATACAACTCATGCTCTTTTATATTTTGTTGATAAAGTAGCTCACGCAATTGATAATCACTCTCATTTAATTACTATTTTCTTGGACTTCTCCAAGGCCTTCGACACAGCTGATCATGACATTCTACTCCACAAATTATCACATTACGGAATACGTGGGAAGGCCTTGGAGTGGTTCGAGAGTTACTTAGGAAATAGAAGACAACTTGTTACAATTGAAGATAATTATTCAGTAATAAGAGAAGTGAATTTTGGCGTTCCACAAGGAAGCTTATTAGGGCCATTATTATTCATTGTTTATATTAATGATTTTTGTCAGGCATCTGATGTATTGTCCTTTATCCATTTTGCTGATGATACCAGTGTATTTTTTGCCCACAGTGATGTTAATTTTCTTGTTCAAAAAGTCAATACTGAATTACAAAAAGTGAATAATTGGGTTAGAGCCAATAAATTATCGTTGAATGCCCAAAAAACGAAATATATGATTCTTAGTAATACTGTTGACACTTTGAGTACAGCTATGGTTTTGAATGATTTTCATTTAGAACGAGTTTCATATTTTAAATTCCTTGGAATTATTGTTGACGACAAACTTTCCTGGAAGTTACATATTGATTATAATCCCAACACAATCTCACGTAATATAGGTGTTATAAATAGAATGAAATTGTATATTCCACAAAAATCATTACTTATGTTATATTCGTCATTGATATTGCCTTATCTTAATTATGGTGTTTTAGTTTGGGGCAACACTCACCAGAACCTACTGGATAGAGTGTTCCTTCTTCAAAAGAAAGCTCTCCGTGTCATCAGTTATCCTTTCATACCCTCCCACTCAAATATGTTATTTGCCGCTGATAAGCTGCTAAAAATTAAAGATTTGTATTTATTTAATTTGGGGCAATTTATGTATACGTACAGCAACAACTCACTCCCCTCCTTATTCGATTCTATGTTTCAAAGAAATCAATCTTTCCATGACTATCCCACTCGACGTTCCAATGAATTTCACTTACCTCTTTTACGAACAATTCTTGCTAAGAACACACTTATCTATACTGGCCCAACTTATTGGAATTTTCTGATAATGACATAAAAATTGCACCCTCTATATTTTCATTTAAGAGGAGATTAAAGTCTTTCTTATTGCAATGTTATGTTCCTACAGAATTGAATCAGCCTGTTGGCTCATTTTAATTTCTTTTCGAAGAATTTTGATTACCAATGATATACTGTCACATATTTTCTCGTCCCTGTTGTCCTGAGACACTTACAGAGTAGATTCGATTCTACTTGTATTACTTCCGCATCTATTTCTCTCTATTTTTTCCATATTTCCGTATCCTTTCCACGCATCCCATTATTTTTTCGATATAGTTCTGTCGAGGATCGCTGGATCTGTTTTGCCTTTCTGTCCGTTGTATTGTCTTCCTATTATGACAGTCTTGTCTCGTTCTGTCTTGTATTTAAGTCCCCCTTTATAAGTTTTATCGTCCCAGTCTTGTTCAATGTCCATTCGCCTGTGTATGTTGAAGCAGGGAGACCTTCTTGTTGGTCTCCCTGCTTCTAGTATTGCACCACTTCAAAGAATTCAAAACACAGCTGCTAGGCTTGTAACCCTTACAAAAAGATCTGACCACATTACTCCTGTTCTCCAATCCCTCCACTGGCTCCCCATACATCAACGTATCACCTTCAAAATCCTCCTTATCGTTTACAAGATATGTAATAATCTTGCTCCATCTTACCTCAAAGACTTAATTTCTTTCCGCTCCTCCACTTCAACCCGTTCTCTTCGCTCTTCCTCCACTCTCCAACTATCACATGGTCCCCGCACCTGCACCCGCTATGGTGATAGGGCTTTTTCTGTTATTTCCCCGTCTCTCTGGAATAAACGTCCTCTCCATATTCGTAATGCTGATAACGTTGATAAGTTCAAGTCATCGTTGAAAACTTATCTGTTTACCCAACTTTAATTATGTTGTTTTGCTGCTGCATGTTATATCATAATGCGTATATTTACATAATGCTGTATTTTATTTTAATGTCATACTTCTTCTTTTTTTTTTCCGGATCGATGCGCTTAGAAACATCAGTATTAAGCGCCATATAAATGTTATTCATTATGTGTGTCTGTCTGTTACTCTGTCTTCTTATTGGGCTTCCAGACTTTTTTTATCTGACTTTATTCCCAATTTTTCCCCTTTTTGCATCACTTCATTTTCTGTTGACATTCTGTACCTGAGGGACCCACATTCTACAAGCATTGCCTTTTTAGTGGGTCCCTCCATTTTTCGATATTTTGTGTAATGTTATATCGTCTATATCACTTCAGTCAATTTTCATTTCAACATTATTTGTTACCCCAAGGTTCCACAATTATGTTTTCTCAATTTACTCTGTTTTGATTATATGTAACCTTATTCTCTGTTACCAAAGAAAGTGAAATGTTTATGTTTTTTTTCGAAAAATGAAATAAAGTTTGAATTGAATTGAATTGAATTGAATTATATTGAATTGAATTTGTCATTGTGTATTTCTTACATTATCTTATTTGTATAAACTTTGCTCAGCTGCTCGATCTCTAAAGCACCTCAATTCCCTCTTTCGATCCCGATGTTCAGCGTGTTGGCTTTTCCTTTCATGTTTCTTTTTCTTTCTTTCCTTTCTTTTCATTATTTTTTGTGCTTTATTACTTTCAATGGTATACCCTTCTGTCAAGTCATGTAATGTCGTGTGTTTCTCCTGTCTTGTTCTGTCCTGTTTTGTTCTGTCCTGTCTTTGTAAACAAATATATTCACATGAAGAATCCTTTGAGTGGTCCACAATTTACAAGCATGTTTTTCAGTGGACCTCTCAATTCTTTCTTTTTTTTTCTCCAGACATAACTTTGTATTTTGCCGGTATGCATGTATAATTTTGTATTTGTTAACTATTTTATATCTACCATGTAAAGTCGAATAAATGCCTATGTTATATCTTCTGATTCATTTCGTGTTATGTTTGCCGAAAAGAAAGAAAGAATGAAATAAATGAAATGAAATGAAATGATACGTCGCTGCGAGCTATGTGTTGAATATGAACTGAGAAAAATGGACTGTGTGGGTTGGCCTTTGTCGGAGTGACTATTGAAAGTTATCCAACAGGTGGCCATGTTAAAGGTTATGAACCATAAAAGGTTAGGAGAACCCCTAAACACAAACCCTAAACACAAATCTGCGTTCGTACTGGCTAGCCTATTTGGCCACTTTCATTGACAGACGAAGTCGCCGCCTTTGCCTGCAGAGGCGCAAAACCACTTAAACCTAATCCAGTTTTCGACGTTGAGGGCGTCAATATCCTATATGGCAAAATATTACGAGCAGAGGGTCTGGAAACCAGACTAGTTAACTGGCTGCATCGTGCTGACTAATCCAGCAAAATTTAGAGGACACATAAGCTCCTCAAAATAAGTTCTGCAAGTTTGATATATCATATTTCTCTTATACCCGCATTGTCTTCATTTAATATGACATCATAAGAAAGCCTGATTGCAGCCGTTGCTCCGTGTAACATTTTGCCTACTAAATATGAAATGACATGTGTGAACACAATAGACATTGTCATTTTGTCCGCGTCATCATCACGTTTTGTTCTTATCTTCTTTTTTATATAAATTTTGGCGAGCGAGCGCAGCGAGCGAGCCGAAAATTTTGTATTTCAGCTTACAAAACATGGAATTCTTGTGTGAACACAATAAACATTGTCATTTTGTCCGCGTCATCATGTTTTGTTTTTATCTTGTTTGATTTGGTTTTCTGCCCCCCGCCCATTCTCCCTTCTCCCCGTCCGGGCGAAGTTTTTAAAGTTTTTTTTTTCCCTCTTCGTTTTTTTCTTTTTTTGGCGCCCCCAAGGAGTGGCGTCCGGGGCACGTGCCCCCCTTGCCCCCCTCCCTCCTCCCCCCCCCCCCCCCCCGATACGCCACTGCTTATGATGTCATATTTAATGAAGATAATGCGGGTATAAGAGAAATATGATATATCAAACTTTAATTGCAGAACTTATTTTGAGGAGTTTATATGCTCACAAACACACAAAACTGTCAGTCATCCATTTAACAAGGTAAATAGAAATCATAATCGCACCGGTTATCATGCGCGCAGAAAACCCTGAATCATCAGATGACAGCGATTGAGAAGTGAAAAACAGACACACAAACACAAAACAACAACAACAACAACATTGTTCAATTAGCCATGTGTGTTCACAAATGTAGTGACTAGGAATAAAAGGTGGCATGTATTCTTTATTCTAAAGTAAGCAGACCGACTTCACCATAATTTATAGCTTTCTAAAGGCCGTGTCACACCTCTCCGGGCAAGCTAACCGGTCTTGTTGCGAGGAGGGATTTTCTGCACGCAGGAAAATTTTCCGCGGGCGGACAACAATGTTTGCGAGTTTCGCACCTGTTTCTTACCTACTAGACACGTACTACTTACCTTCTACTTGCGTGTATTCCGAGTGACCTGCGTGAGAGCTTTGAAACCGATCTGTTTTCTGTTACGAGCGACTTACAGGTGCTGAGATGTACCTGCGTTGGAGTTGCCTGCGAGGTGCTGCTGGTAAGGGTCTCATACTGGTGTTCTGCGTGTATCTCTGCGAGCGAACCCCCATGACTCACTCAGAACAAGTTTTGAGCATGCTCAAGGCCTTGTCATACAAATCTGGGGAAGTTTTGCGGTTTGATTTGCGGGGAAACGAATTTGCTACCCGGAGCTCTCCGTAGTTGGTCCGCACCTGACAGGACCTAGCGCGTATCTCGCCTGCAGTTGCCCGGAGGTGCGCACGCAAGTCCGATTTAACCGCAGCCAAATTTTGAGCATGACCAAATTTTTTTTCCGGGTGAGTCGCGGGAATGCCCGGAGAGGTCCACGCAGAACGCCAGTAGGAGGCCCTTAGCGGCAGCACCTCGCAGGCAACTCCAGAGACTCCAACTCTCCCGTTTTCGACGGGAGATCTCCCGCCGAAAACCCATTTTTGCAAAATCTCCCGTTCTCCCGTTTGAGATCTAATTTCTCCCGCCCTGGCTCTTTGTCTCCCGTTGGAAGGGATTTCTTACTTATTTCTATCGTATGTTCAAAAAATAAGCCTTAGATAGCACAAGAGAGCATCTAGAACCCTAGGAACTTCGCGCTTCGCACACATCAAGTTCGAGTCTCCCGTTTGCTAGGGGTTTCAGGCGGGAGAATCTCCAGATCAGAAGGTGCTTTGGGTTGGAGTCTCTGCAACTCCCACGCAGGTACTTCGCAGTCCCGTATGCAGCCAAGATAATGACATTCTGTGGGACTTTGGCCATTCCTTCAGAGGAATTCCTTCGCTGAGTTGTCAGCCCCCCGCGACTGGTACAAATGTCACACAGTCTGTATACTCGTAAGTAGAATTTAAGTAGATCGCGTCCAGCAAGTAAGACACATTTACTGACTCGCTCAAATCCTTTTCCGCCCTCAGGAATGTCCGGTATGCAGGAAAATCCCTACACTCAACAAGCCCGCGTAACTTGCCCGGAAAGGTGTGACAGGGCCTAAACATAGTTGCGGGTAAAAAGATTTACGTGCGCACCTCCGGGCGACTACGGATGAGATGTAACGTGCTAGGTACTGCTATGTGCGGGTCATCAGCGGGAACCTCCGGGTAGTAAAAATTGTTCTTCGCAAGTCGTACGCAAGGCTTGCCCGGAAAAGTGTGACACGGCCTTAAACTTCGTATAGGAAAATACACTTTCGTATACTTTGTCAAAAAGTCACATTGCATAATCACAGAGATACGTCTACAATATTCTTGACAGTGATGCTACACAGATTTAGTAACTATCAAGCTACATAATAATCAATATCATTTCAATACAAAACAGGCACACAAGTTTAATTTGCAACAATTTCATGCTAATCATGTACACTACAAGCATGGTCATACAAGCATGCATATAAGAGATGGTTGACTAAAAAAATGGAAATTTTTTGGGAAAATTTTCGTTTAATCGGCAACAATACGCCAAGAGTATGCACCACAGAACAATCTTACCCCGAGCAACAATTTTAAGACTCATTTATTAAGTGTTCGCCAAAAGAAACATCTACTAACCTCCACGCTCTACAGAGCAAAATGATTAAAGGGGCATTCCAGACGATTTTCATAATTTCACATCATGTAATACATAAATCGGCAGCTACATGTTAGATTGGTGGAATTTATTGTGGTCCTTGAGCAGAGAAACCAATAAACTGAAAATCTTAAACAAATTACACTGAACAGTGTTGATGACATCAGAGCCCCACATTTCACAAGTAGCAGTGTTTTTTCCATTACAATACTGTTTGCTCGACAAGTTCACCTGTGAAGAATCTATGCATGCCTTCTTCTCTTATTCTGCTTCCTTGAGCCCAACTCGTGCATTCTTATTGTGAGGCTGCCATGGCATCATCCTTGTTCATTGCAATTTGTTATACATTTTGAAAACTTTCTCATTCCTCATCCCAATCACTATAAATTGCTCAATAGCAACCAATATGAAGGGTTGATAAAGTAAAGTGAAAGTTTTCACGTCATTAAGTGTATTCTATTCATGACGGTTGACCAACTAACTTAAAACTCTATATAGCATCATCCTTTCAAAAGTGATTAGAGTTGAAAGCAAAAGAAATTTAGTCATCTGTTCCTTGTGCCTTAAAAGCTGTTTTCTATAGAAAAATCCTTCAAATCCATTCAAGATTGTTTTAGCAATTTTGAACACTGGCAAACAAACGGAAAACCAACTCCTGAAAAAAATGATCTCCTTGAGGTAATTATATCTGATTTGTAAATATAAATGGATCTAGAGATTGTTTGCGAGTGAATAACAAAATACACTTCAAACAAACCCAGTCATGTATTATATATCCAAACGTTAAATTTCATGGCATGCACAGCACAGCAAAGCATATAGCACAGCACAGCACAGCACAGCACAGCACAGCACAGCACAGCACAGCACAGCACAGAACTCACCTCAGCACAGTATTACAGTAGATAATGTCAATTGTAAATAAATAAACAATAACTGTTTTGAATTTTCCCTCTATTTTTGAACTCACAAATTACTACGATATTTTGGATTTGATTATTATGATCGCGGTCTCCTGCTTTCCTGTTATTTTGATAGCTATAAATACTCAATTTCAAAATCAATTTATTTAAATCCCACTCTTTATTTTTTTTCGCTGAAATTCGTTTATTGTAACGACATGACATACTCTGAATGAATGATCAATCATTATTTACATAATGTACAATAATATTGTTAATACAATGATTCGCTTCTGAATATTTTGTGTGTGATATTATGCTACACGTCTTATATATCGGATACTGTCATGTTCATAGTGTGTATGTACTTTGAATTAATTTGTAAGACAGTATGCTGGCTTATGCGTCGTGTAATGTTTATTTCTAAATATGTGTATTCTTTTGTTATGTGTGGTTTGGAAAAAGGCTGAAATAAAACCAAACCAACCAACCGAATGTTGTATTTGACATGTTGCCTACATAAGGTGAAATGAAGATAATATACATGACTTATTTGGCCCTTGTAAGTAATCAATCTATAATGATTGTTACATGTATCAACAGTAAAATTACAAGACATGCTGAAATAATGGTTTTAAGCTTGCAGATGATAAGGAACATACTTTTTTAATACAATATGTGACCTCCTCGGCTCCATCATCCAGCGAGTTTCGGGTAAAGTTTACTACATGTGTAGCATTCCATCCCTTCACCAATCAGCCTAGCCTACCAGTGATACAAAAACCTTTACTTGCTTATCAAAATCGATTTCGTGTTGTCAAAGTTTTCACGACGGGCCTGGGCAATTTTAGCGTCCGCTAAAGTTCAAAACACAGAGACCCCCTAGATGCGATGATGACGAACAACATTATGGGGGCGCCATTTTTTCCTTCTCTAGGCTGCGTCTTGCGAAATCTTAAGCCCCTACTTAATTCAACTCAGGGAGAGAGAAGAACGGTCAACTCGTCGTCTTAACCGTTCGCGTCGCAAATCTAAAGCTTCCTATTGCCCGCGTTATCAACGGGTAAAACAAATCATGTGAAATTTTCCTTCAGCATATGCGCTTATCTGAAAGATTAACAAGACGCAGCCGCAGCACTGACGCAAGCCTACATGTATATCACACTGGACGGGTACATGCACATTGTACATAAACGTTTGAAAGAACGTTGAATGTGAAGGTACAGAATGTTATTATGACGATGCTTGAAAAGATAGTCCAAAATCTATACATGATTTTAAAACAATTTAAAAAGCAGCAACATTTGTGTTGTTAAGTGATGAAAAATTGGAATTATTCCTCATTGAATATAATAAAGAAATCGAATTCTGGTGAGGAAAAAAAAATATTGAAGCTATGGTTTACAGGCCGACTCCCAATATCCTTTTGGAAGCTACAGAAATTTATGGAACTCTTTTTCTTATCAAAGTATATTCATTTCCACTCATTAGTTATCCGTACCTATTTAGGATAGACTACTAGACGCCCCGCCAAAAGACTGGGCATCCTATCGTCTTTCTTTGCATCTGTCCGACATTTAGTCCGGTTAGAAAGACACGCCATTTCACCGTGATCCCCCGGCTCAGTCGGTCATCCCTGGGACCTGTGGGCATCGCTTTTTTTTTCTTCTTCTTCTTCTTTCTTCCATCTTCGTTAAGTATAAACGCAAAGTCACAACATTTGTGGATTCAGTATATAAGTTCAATATAGTTACGGCGAGTTTGAATGAGGAATTGAAAATAAAAATATCTTCAGAGAGATTTAAAATGCAGTTGTATCAAAAAGAACAACCACTTCATCAACGGCAAGTAGAGAGCGCAGACGATTTGTAGTGCGGCCGAAAAAAAAAATAGCTGAACTTGGTTTTACATCCATGTAAAAGGTTATAATACTCATCAACCTGTTCATCCAACTAGTACTGTATTATAGGCTATAGACTCATGTTTAATCTAGCGTTTCATTCCATGTGATTGTCTACGCCTCTCCCTGATGGAGCGGCAGGTGTTCATCTGGTACTCGAGCGCCCTCTAACGGTGGTTGCTGTGAAAAAAAAATGAGTTCGATCAACGACTCAATATCCAAGCTGTAGTAAAAATAATGCGATCACAGGAAGGACACAAAAGACAAATTTCATCTTCTTTTTCTTTTCATACAAAAAAAAAAATAAATTATTTTTATTCAAATACCCAGGTACAATGTACAAATAAAAACAAATAAAAGTCATTCCACGTGATATCTAGCATAAAATACAAAATATGACAACCAGCTGCAAAAAACAACAACAACTAAATAATTTATTAAATAGATTCCAAAATAAACGAGTTACAATTTCTTTTCTGATTATCATCTTTATCATTTGCTTACTTTAAAAAATAGCAAAATGGAGAAAACACTGATTAGATACCATGCACATGGCTTGACAGAAGAAAATACCCTATGGGTAGGGAAAAATTGATGTTTTTGGAACTACTTGTGAAAAATCGAGCTGACAAGCCAAAACAATGCCACATACAAATAGACCAATACTCATTGTTGTTGTAGATACATAAAGCATGCTGACTACAATGAATTCATTGAAATAGACATCATATCAAACTATTTTTTTAAGGTCAAGGATTTATGATAATACACATAAACATAATGTTCATGAATATCTTACCTCGTCTCGATCATCTCTGCCCTCCCTTGATGATATCTTATTGCACAGGTCCTGGGCAATAATAATAATAATAATAATAATAATAATAATAATGATAATAATAATAATGATAATGATAATAATAATAATAATAATAACAATACTTACAATGACAATGATGATAATGTAATGATAATGATAATAGATAATAATGGTAATGGTAATGATAATGATAATAATAGAAAATAATAATTTTAATAATAATAACGATAATAACAATAATAATGGTGATGATGACGATGATGATGATAATGATGACAATGATAATTTTTAATTATTGTTGGAAACCTAAATTTCTTTTAACACTCTATTTCATGAAATTTATACAATGCCTCTCTACGACCATGCATAACACGAAAATGATAAAAGCACTTTAATTTTTTTTCATCAGTACATGCACATCCCAATATATTGGAACGCGAAAAAAAAAGATGAAATTACTCACATTGTATTTCTTTGTTGCCTCCTGCATTTGACGTCCCACTGCCCTCCACTGGAAGCAGATGACAGTGTGAGAAATACAGACAAAAAAAAAAAATGGTCGGATGCATAATGTTGAAACAGAAGTCGTGACAGCTGTTATGGAATGCATAAACAAGCAGTATACGGATAGAGCGAATTTGCTCCAGCCTCTGTAGTACGGTATTCCATCTCCAAGATCAAAAATTGCGCATCTCTTGTTCTCTACTCGGAAGTGGATCTAATTAATGCAGAGGCGTCCTAAAAGAAAAAAACACACTTGTCCTCTTTTATTCGTCCAAGTTTGAATACTGGGAAACTTATACACTGCTAAGGCCTTTGCAAGTTGTTGGAGGGTGGCGTTTTCCCCGTTTGAAAAACTTTTCGCTTATCGACAGGAGAACAGGCTTGAGTCTATATAGGAAACATGCACGTGGCTTGCTGATATCATAACCTGTTTTTTGTGGTTCAGGATAAAAATTCTTAATGAGATTACCAAATGCTGGAATCCAATTCAGGCCGATAAAATGGAGAAGCCGTGTCGCAACATATCCTTCGTATAGGATGGGGACCAGTGAGAGAGAGGGAAAAATTGAATTGTTCATTGCCTTTACAACATTATTCAACGAGACTATCAGTGTGAGGACTTACTTTGTCATAGGACAGGGCGATGAAGACGATGTTGACAATCACGATGGCCACACCAAGCACGGCCATCCACACGATGTCGAATATCATAGCGCTGGAGCCATCATAGAAGGCTGATACCGCAGCGTTCTGGACAACGACCAGACAAAGGAAGACCATGCACCAAAGCACGTAGTAGTCCTAGGATTTGGGTGAGGGGGAAAAGGGAAAATAATTACGTAGTCTGTGTAATAAACGAGTATTCAATGTCTGTTTTATCATTCACATCACACCATGAAGTTACATCAGTTCTTGCAATTGTATTCTATTATAGTGGGAGGTCTTCTTTATCCAGGGTAGTCTCTTCAGTATTACACTATTACACCAGAGGGCCTGCCATGATTGGTTCCATGACATTTTACTCCTGCGGCATTTGCCCTCACCATGGACCTACAATGTAGGTCCATGGTGAGAATCAAGCTCGGGCCATGCGTTTAGCAGCAGGGAGTCTTATCTACTTTGCCACAGCACCCCATCAATTTATGGCGATAAGAAGAGTGTGATTAAGGAGATCATTTACAAGTTTGAGTTCTTCTGAATAAAAGAAAATTATAAGGACAAAGGTGAGAACATCAAACGCCATTTTTTTCACAAAGAAATTCTATTCACTTATCAACATTCAGGTACAAATAAATGTCACATCAAATGATACATAAAGAGAAATGATACAATTTGACTGGTAGCTACAAACAGTCTAAATAATATGAATACGATTTCGGTTAATATTAGATACAAAACCTTTAGTTTTTGTTTTTGTTTTGAAATATTTATGTACTTTCTTTGCTTGCTTTAAAAATTAACAAAAATGGCGAAAATCTATTAATTACTTTTTACTTCTGGCAGATATTATAAAGTAGCCTACTTTGCATAAAAATAAACTACATCATTACACTTTTAGGTTTTCTGTAGAACTAAGAACATAAATACTTCTAGCGATTTGTGTGTGATACTGTGAGATGATTTCCTGAATTTGAGAAATTTATCTTTGTGTAACAACACGTGACATTCCCAAAACAAAATGTGTAATTGTTTCTGCGGATCTCGAACAAATCGTACAGAGGTCTGTCACGTGTCTGTGTTAGAGATGCCCATTGCAAAAAGTAATTCATTAACACGAATATTTCTGTGCATAATTTTATATTGAAAATAACACAGAATATAAAGACTTACGAGTAGCGTCTGGTACGACGTGTTGGGAAGACTCTGGGAGACCACGAATTTGAAAGCCACAGCTGTGAGAAGCAGGGTAAGAGTAACGCTCAACCGGTCCCCGGGCGCTTCCCAGTCCACGGCGAAGGATGTGAAGGCGAGCGGCGTTATGAGAAACTGAGGATGTGGATTATACGGGCAGAGGGAGGTCATCGGAACTTCGGAAGATGCTTACTCACGAAAGAAAGCAGACACATACTTCGACTCCCATCTCTCTCTGCAACTTGCTGCCTTATGGATATACGATCTTCATGTCCTTTTGCTGTATAAATATCCTCCTTTCTTACTATTACTCTTTCAGATTAGTTTAGAGCTCCTATGGCTCCATGGTTTACTTCACTTATCATAAAAACAAAGATATATTCAGTTTCAGTTTGTTATATTTTCTACTTGTGCAAAATAATGAGGTCACAGCAACAAACGCAACCATCGTCTCATCAAATTTGTAAGAAGAGTAATTAGGAGAGATTAATATAATCGAATTTAAAATCATACGAACACACAATCCAACGTATCTCAAGGCGCACAACTGGATGAGACCGTTATCGATAAGCACTTTGAGTGTTTCTGAACGATGTATATCATATCTTATAAGGCTCACTTATATATACATGTATATATATATATAAATATTCATCGCATAATCGGGCATCTGATAATCGGGAACCTCGCTTAAATGACATACGCTTCCCAGAAACATTTCCAATGCATGTTATTTTCACTGGATAATCGGGCGGGGACCTCTGATAAACGGGACAATAAACTTCAAGCGATCTTTGATTTTGTTGATATTTTACACAAAAAATCTACCAAAATGCCACAACAATATTTCAAAGATTCCCTATCAGTTGTCGTTTACATCGAACTTACAAAGCAAGCTTCGGACTGGTGTGTTTTGACCTCCGTCCATCCAGTACACATACATGCATAGCCACAAAAGTGCCGTGTATAAGTATCCATGCCATTGCAAAACACATGCTTTCGCGAACATTCTTCTCCCCTGCATATAAGCAAAGCCATGTGCAGGGAGAGCTAGAGGGTCGCGCCGAGGGGTAGCGTGGTTGTGTATTCATGTACATGTACAGTACGTCAGTATGCATGTGTGTGTGTGTGTGTGCACTACATGTACATGTCGTATGCCGTTAGTGTATGGTGAGTACTCATCGCGAAATCGGGCACCTCGCTTAAAGGGGCCGTGTTTGCTACTCCCAACCTGTCCCGATTATGCGATGAATACTGTATATATATATATATATATATATATATATATATATATATATATATACAGGGCTCCACACTAACTTTTATTTTTGGTGGCCCAAAGGCAAACATCCGTCCTTTTTTGGTGGCCCGATCAGGCCCACCAAAGTCTTCATTTTTGAAATTTTGGTGGCCCGATGTGCGTTTTTGGTGGCCCCGGGGCCACCGGGCCACCGTTAGTGTCGAGCCCTGATATATATATATATATATATATATATATATATATATATACATGGCTCGACACTAACTTTTTTGTTTGGTGGCCCGATGGGGCCACCAAAATACTAAATTTCAAATTTTTGGTGGCCCGAGAGAAAAATTTGATGTCCTGAAAAAACCCAGTAAAAAACATTGAAAGTCCTTTTTTTTTTTCAAATGAGTCAAATATTTAAGATTTATGATAGTAAGAATTAGAAGTTGGACATATCTACTCATAAATAAACTTCAACAAACTTGCAACACTCACTCTCAGGCACTCATTCAGTCCTTTTCATCCATCCTTTGAACAAATTTAACTGCTAATTTCCGGCGAAAAAGTTACGAATTTATTGACATACTTTTCAAAAAATTTTGATGGCCCGAGGCAGGCCACCAAATTTGCCCTTTTTTGAAATTTGGTGGCCCGACTTTCATCTTTGGTGGCCCCGGGCCACCGGGCCACCGTTAGTGTCGAGCCCTGATATATATATATATATATATATATATATATATATATATATATATATATATATATATATATATATATATATATAATATATATATATTAAATGAGAGAACTAGCACATTATAATGCACAAATTGAAACTTCAAGTATTATTTAATATCATTTAGCCGAAGAGGACGAAACAAGGGGTATAATGATAAAAGATGGCAACGAACATGCAAAAACAAAACCAGGCAATATACAACCGAAACATAATGTAAGATATCATTCAAGTATACAACACGTAAGCCCCCTAATAATCCTAAGGAAAATATGCTTGTGTTTTTATGATGGTAAAATTATTGATATCTTGATATCATGACGTTGTGTACGTCTTCTTCGGTTTTCTTTTGTATTCAAAACAAAAATAATGCTCTTATCCCTTCACTTTCGATCTCTACTGTCAAGATTACATCTCTAACATTTTACATTGTACACTTTCGGCCCACAACTCTCAAATCCTGCTCTATCCTTTCATTCAAGCATATTATTCATAGTCACTGGTTAATCATTATGAGACGACCTAATGTTCGACAAAATTACTGTTCATGTTTCGGCGCACATTCTGCTTTGCTGGTGCAGTGCGATTATCTTGAATTTGTCGGAATCATTGGCGTGATTTGGGTTAATATTGTCAACTTCATCAGTTTCGATGCGACAGCATTCTGAGAGCGGTAGATATTGGAACTTAGCGTTGCGCCCGACTTACCATGATCAAGGCTACATTCCACATGTAGTAACTGGGTTTTCTCTTCACGTTCAATGTGATGTTGTAAAGGGGGTACTTGTTGACCGCCCCTGAGCTCATTATCTCTTCCTTCACTGGGGCCGCATTAACGTGCTGCATCAGCTCCCACTCTTGGTCTCCTGTTCGACCAACATCAGGGCGAGATATGAATTGTGAATTGCCACGGTGCTCAGTAACATAAACCTTCCAAGTATATCGAGTGGGATCAAGTACACTGTGCTACTATGATCATGTGAAAACTTGTACTTCAACATTCTATCATAATACCCTTTCGCTTTACTATATTAGTAGAAAATCAGCAAATCAAATAATTTCATACCCTTTCGGGTGATATATTAGTAGAAAATCAGTAATCAAAATACTATAAAGACAATAAAGGTGAGGAAAATGAAAGGCAAGGAAGACAAAGATTTATTCATAAGCCTATACAGACGATAAATGAAGAGGCAATAGGAGAATAAGAAGAAATAATAGGAGGAGTATAAGAGGGAACGAATGGATGGAAGGAAGAAAGAACCATTTGCGGGAGGAAAATGGGTAAAAATACATGAAGGAGGAGGAAGAGGAGGAGCGGGAGAAAAAGAGAATGATAGAAACAAGATAGAAGAAACAAACAAACGAATAATGAGACTCTTGTATGATTGTTCGGCCACCGAGAGTCAGCAAATAAAAAAAAAAAAATCGTTCCTGCAGTGGCTCGCTAAAGGCAATAATCTTGTGGTGTGCATAGGATTTATGACCTTTTCCTTACCTGTAAAAGTATCCGTTCTGACGCTATCCTTCTGGGTCATATCTTTTCTGAACTCGATCACTTCCTTAGGCCAATCTGACATGAGTTCGATCGTCAGATTCTACAAATTTGCATCAAGAAAAGAAAAAAGCCTTATCACTTTGAATATCATCTGCACTATAATCAACTTCTCAAGTATGAGAGGTATCTTTATTCCTTGACCACAGACTGACACACTAGATGAACCTCATCCTCACGACAAAGAACGGCGAGCTTTTAGATCTGAGACACGGGGGAGCTTTAGACTTTCGCGACGGGAACATTCAGAGGGAGAAAAACAAACAAAACTTTAAAAACATGTTCTACGCATGCGCACATTTACTTATAGAAATCGATCTCGCGTCGTCTGAGTATGGACGATGGGTCCTTTTTGCGTACGCTCAAATTCACATAGCAGAGAACTACTGAACCCAATGATCATGGGGGCGCCATTTTACTTTGTACAGACTGCGTCCTCGCGTGATCTAAATCTACCTTGCAACACAACGTAGGGAGACACTGGGAGGAGAACGGCTAATGCAATCGTCGTCATAAATGTCCGCCTCCGTCGCAAATCTAAAGCTCCCTACAAATGTTCACGACGCGCCTCGATCCTCCCTGGTTGGAACATGGAAACAGTTTGCTCACGCATTTATAGAACACTTCCCCCCCCTTCTTCTTTCCTATTAGCGGCATCTTAGCGTTTGCATCGCAGATCTAGAGCTCATTAAATTGGGCGCCACAAATTGCTATCAGCTGCTCATTACAAATGCGCATGCGTAGACGACATCGCAGGATCTGATTGATACAAATGAAAGCAAGGAAACCCTCTGTGGTAACAGTGAGACTGAGCACTAGGTGAATTATAATCTTAGTCATGTACAAGGCCTCGATCGGTCAAGACAAACGAAATAGTTTTTGCCCACTATTTTCAACTTTAAAAGTGTGTGTTGGTTCAAATAAAGACATGTGCCCGTCGAACAGATTAAAAACTAACGCTAACACAAAATCTAAAACAAAAATAAACTTAGGTCTATACAACTATTCTATGAAAGTCCCTTTAAATACCGTATTGAGAACACTACATCCATTATAAAGCGTGATACCGTGTATACAACATTGCTTGTACTTCTACTATATCTACTGTATGTACTAATACCGTATTGAGAACTATGTCCATTATAAAGCGTGATACTATATTACAACATTGCTTTGTACTTGTATCATATTTATAGCATACGTAAGGCCGTTAAAATCTATTCATTTTCAAGTTCAAGATGAAGGCCGCTCCCGTTAAATGAAACGGGTGTGTTTGTCAACAGAAGTCACCGATAGATTTATAAGCTTTTCTAACCCACCTGATAGTCGAAAGGGAAGTCTTTCAGCCTCATTTTAGACTTGAAGGTGCCTCTCATCCTGATCGACAGCTGAGCGTCAGGAATCTGGTCTGTCTCGTCAACGCGCGAAGACCTGAGTCCCACGCGGTGCTTCACCTCTTTCTTGTCAATGCTGACGGCGTTGAAGAAATAGATTCGGGGGTCCCATTGTTCACTCCAGTCTATCTCCTGTAGGGATACAAGTCAATCAGAAAGCACATCGGTTTTATGTTTTATTTTCATAATAACCATTACATTCCTGTATGCTGAGTTTTATATTGCTACAAAATTATACTCCTGCGAATAGATGCGTTGAAGTTTCACTAATCTTTCCTTTTATAAACACATTAATAAAAGATGATTCGAACGTTTCCACGTAGTTGACTATTTAATGAACACACTGTGAACACCCTGTGGGGCACTGTGTTCTTTCCAGTAGGGATGATATACTCACGTCATCGTTGAGCCCCTTGATGCTTGGTTCCTTCCACTTGACGGTGAGGGCGAGCTCGCATTTGAATTCCTCGCTCACCGTGTCGATGTCGCCTACGGTGATGATGTTTACTCGGATTCGAGCATCAACCTAGAGATCAAAGACACAGCAAAGGAATAAAAATGACAGAAAAGGCGTTAGGAAACTAATCCTTTCCTCCATAATCATGCGGACACTTTGATAGAGCGAACAATGTAATCACAAGCGATTTCGACTTCCCATTGTAAACTACATGCGATAGTCTGAATACCTGCTTTTTATGCTTATTATTTCTGGGGTTTCTTTGTTGCAATTAAAGCTTACTTAAAACACATCTAAATCCTTTCACACGGTTTCATAAGACATTTCTGCAGCATTTGAAATGAAAGCAACAAATCACATCAAAGAGTGGCATCGGGTTAGAATTTGGCTCATTAAACACACATTATTATTGATGATTTATACCTCAAGTGTATGCTTGTTTTGGCTTCATCAACTTATCTTCTTAGACGAGTATAAAAGTCTCTTGAAAGTGAAGAAGTAGGGTAATACTGTATTTCTGTATACGTGGTTAGATCATTACTACAGCCGTTTCCTCTTTGTTACCACTGACAGAGAATTCGTATGACATGAGTACCACTGCAATATCATGGCACCGGTTGCAAAGCTATTAACGGACATCATGCATATAGAAATATAATATTGTAGGTATAAATATTATTCAAGAGTTTTATTCTCAATTAAATCTACAGGGATGACAGGAAAAAAAAAATCAGTTTCTGATATTTTGCAACTCACTATACCTCCACTCCCCTCCCCCTGTTTCTCTCTCTCTCTATCTGTACCAGGTATGGCAATCCAAGTGCAATTGAAAGTAACGTAGGTTATGCATGCCTATATTCTTCTTGTTCCAGGTCGGTGTTATCGTTCATACTTTTTTTTCATACTTTTTGCCGACGATTCAAATGTATTCCACTCACATGAAGACCCAAATACTCCTGTGCAGACAGTTAATTCTGAATTACAAAATTTATGTGAGTGGATAGGGGCAAATAAGTTGTCTTTGAATATCAAAAAATATATATATATATATGCTTTTCAGTAACACTTTAGATAATTTGAATGTGGACATTAAATTTTGTTTTGGTGACGCTGTCTTAGAAAGTGTTTCCCATATAAAGTTTCTCGGCATTACAGTTGATAATAAACTCTTTTGGAAATTTCATATTGATAATGTCTGCAAGAAAATTTCACGTAATATAGGTGTTATTAATAGAGTAAAATTTTCCATTCCTCAACATTCTTTGTTTACATTGTATTCATCTTTGATACTACCTTATCTAAATTATGGAATTTGGATATGGGGAAATACGCATCAATTATTGTTGGATAGGGTTCTGCTGTTACAAAAGAAGGCTCTTCGCATTATTTGTAATACCGTTCCATATTCTCATACAGATCCTTTGTTCTTTGATAATAAGATTCTGAAAATTAAAGATTTGTTTTTATTACAAATGGGGCAATTTATGTATACTTATAATAATTGCCTCCCATTAATTTTTTACTTTATGTTTATGCGTAACCGGACATACCATAGATATCCAGCTAGACAGTCAAATGAATTTCATTTACCTCTGTTAAGAACCTTGCTAGCTCGGCAGACTTTTATCTATGTAGGTCCTAAATTCTGGAACTCCCTTCCCATGGATATAAAAAATGCACCTTCATTGAATTCTTTTAAAAAGAGATTGAAAATATTTCTTTTGAAGTTTTATAATGCAACCCAATGAATTTAATTTTGTAATGTATTACGTAAGCACGACATTGTCTTCTCTTTTCCACTATAGGCTGCGTTCTCTTGAGGCATTATAGATAATTTTTACTGCGTGCTAATATTCCATACGTGCTCTCGTCCCCACAGTTACAATCTCTTCCGCTGGAAAGCAGCTCGACAATGTATCACTTTCGAAGACGCTTGGCTAATTGTCTCTGTAGGCTTTCGCCATTGGTGATTGCATCAAAATTATTTAGGCTTTTCTTTCTCTCCCTCTCTCTCTCTCTCTCTCTCTGCCTCTTTTCCCTGTTTTTTGTTCCCTCTTTTCACACTTTTGCTTTTTTTTCACTCTATTCCCGACTTTCTCAGTTTCCCGCAATCTTTGTAGTTGTAAGCTTTTCACCCCCTTATTTCCCCCTTTCCCTCAGAGGTACCCACATGATACAAGCCTAGTCTTTTGAGTGGGTACCTCCACTTTTTTTTTTTTTTTCGCAGAGTGTATATAGAATGTATGTATCTTTTTTGTACTGATCATGCAGACATGAACATGTTAATCCTGTCTGGTTATGGATATTTTGTTACTCCCATGTCAAACTCATAATATTGTTTTTCTTGTACATATTGTTGGAAAGAAAAAGTGAAAATAAAGTTTGAATTGAACTGAATTGAATTGAATTGAATTGAATTGAATTGAAAAGCCAGCAGAAACCAGTAGAAACCAATTAGCATTTTAACTAGTCTTTAGTGGTTGTAACTGGCCTTAACTGGTTTCAACCAGAAGGCAACTCGTAACTTTCCAGTAACAAACATGACAAAACAAGCAATTCTAATTGAAACCAGTTGATATCAGTTGAAGTCGTACTAGCACCAGTTGATACCAGTTTAATCATACTGGTACCAGTTTATACCAGTTGAAGTTGCACTGCTCGCCTGTTGAAACTATAGTAAAAGTCTACTGGTGGCCAGTTGATACCACTTCAAGTATCACTCTGTACCAGTTGATAACAACTGAAGTTTACTGGTTTATAAGTTGATATCAGTTGAAGTCCCCAGTTGATACTAGTTTAAGTCTCAATGTGTACCACGGTACCACTTGATACCCACTGCAATCTACTGGTACAAGGTGACAAGCTGATACCAGTTCAAGTCTTACTGGTACCACTTTATACCAGTTGATGTTGCACTGATTACCAGTTGAAACCAGTACAAGTCTACTGGTGGCCAGTTGATACCAGTTCAAGTATCGTTTACGGCCCGTTAACGATCGGCCTCACACTGTACAGACATGCTAACCTGGAAACACTGAACTGCACATTACTTGAATATGAGACCATTCTTAAGCAAATAATTTTAACACAACAATAGATATATAATGTGCTCTTACATGAATCCCACAAGGATTGGAACAATCATTCCACAGCGTTCCCACTGATTAATTACTACCCATCCCTTTAAGTCTCAATGGGTACCACGGTGCCACGTACTTTATACCAATTGCAATCTACTTGTACAATTAAGCTGATACCATATAG
The DNA here is from genome assembly GCF_964275005.1 of Diadema setosum. Taxonomy (NCBI): domain Eukaryota; kingdom Metazoa; phylum Echinodermata; class Echinoidea; order Diadematoida; family Diadematidae; genus Diadema; species Diadema setosum. Next base: position 13,981,891 of record NC_092705.1, on the reverse strand, counting down.
TTAAAGTCTAACTGGTACCAGTTGATACCAGTTCAAGTCTACTTTTTGAATTCGATCAGTTCATCAAACTGACTAATAAATTAAACAAAACTTAGTTAAAACATCAAATTAAGAAGTAAAATAAAAACCAAACATTTAACATGATTGAACTTGGACTCTTGATGATTTCAATTCAATTCATCTGGAACTAATTTAAGTCAGTTGACACTTTAACTGACAGACTGGACTGTTGACTAGTTTGTGTGTGTTTGTATGTGAGTATGTGTGTTCGCGTGCGTGTGTGTTCGCGTGCGTGTGTGTGTCGTGTGTGTAGTGTTTGTGTGCAAACAGTTTGTTGACACAATTTGAAACCCATGTACCTGACCGGACTTGCTTACCACTTCATTCCTGATTAAAACCCACTAACTAAAACATTGACACTCTGATACCAGCTGACTCCAGTTGGTTTCTATTGGTTTCTGCTGGTTCTATTTCTCATGAATTTTCATAAGTTATTCAAATTCTATTTGTGGAAAAGATAAAAGATTGTTGAATTTAATGTTTTTTATGATTTCAATAAGCTCTGAAATTTACTAGAAATTTATCTACTTGGTAACCATGCCTTAAACCATTACAATTAAGTGCCCCTTTACATTACAACTATTAAAACGCCGGTGAGGATCTGCCCACCGGCGTCGGCGGGCGGGTCCTCAACCCGACGCAGGAGTAGGCACGCGACATCTTTTCCTAAAAACCTGTCCCCTTTCTGCTTCTGTAGACATACTCAGGAAAAAAAGAAAGTAAATACTTTTCCGAGGTCATATTTTTATAGAAGATTTATAAGAAAATAAATTTATTATATACCATAAAAAGGTAATTTAATTGGCTATTATGTTAATAGGTTTATTAAAAATAACACTTCACGCATGGGTGAGCACATTCGTTTTTGTCCTCCAAGGCACAAAGTTAAAAATTGCAAACTTTTTCTTTCATTTGCAAATGCCCTTCACGATAACATTGACAACAAAAGACCAGTTTAACACCATGAGAGACATGAATGAAATAGCAAAAATATCTCTTTATAACCTCTAAGAAAAGCAAAGTTGGATACTAAAGGGGGAAAATAAGAATTTTCTGTCAATTCAAACTTCAAATGATATAGGAAATAATAAGCATAAAGATGATTAAATGAGAAGAATGTTTTTATTCATTTCTTTTAATCTTGTGATTTAAGAATTCATGAGACAAATTCAAGAACCAAACATTATTTACAATTTCCTAATTTGAAAAAAAAGTTCAAATTTCTGCCATTTTTACTTCTTCTCTTATTTCATATGAATATAAATTTGACGTAAGATTCTTTATTTTCCTCCATTATTCTTAGCCTTCATTGATCATTTGTCCTTTAAAGATATCATAGAGAACAAAAAATTTAATGTTTATTTTTCCATTTTTCATGTTTTTTTTTCTTTCGTTTTGTGTGAAATTTGTTGTTTGTTTCCATTGTTCTATAATGGGAGAGCACAAACGCATGAATGACAGCTTGTTCAGTTTTGCAACTTTTACTTTTGTGCCCTGGAAGAGAAAAACAAAGGTATTCACTCGTGCGTAAAGTTTCCCTTTTTGGTGACCTACCAGGTTGATAGCCAATTGAATTACATTTAATATGGTATATGACAGATTAGCTTTCAGCCAAATATTCTCTGAGAAATATAAACTTGAAAAAAGCGTTTACTTTCTTTTTTTTTTTGCTGAGTGTATCTCATTTGTAAATATCAACAATAAATATAATACGATTTCTGTGAATAATTAGAAGTAGTGTAGGTTTTAAAATTGAATTTAAGTGAAATAAATATATTTTTTCGAGCAAATTGCCCAACCGGCAGAGAGCTCCACAAATCTAAAAGGAAACCAACATCCCCTTTGTAAGTGAATGAAATATCCCTGGTACTAAGTAGGCTAAGCCTAGATATACTTAGGTTAGATATTATTGAAAGGTTTTGAAAGGTTTATTTATTCATATCACATCTCGTAGCCCGAGGACTAAATTGGATATAATATTACATAAGATATATACATGCAAATTCAAACATTCAGAATAAAGCATTTGCAAGTGTGATAGAAATGAGTGGGAAAATATCATAAGTACACAAATCAATAAGTTGAGCATTATCCGATATATATCATGCAAGATAAGAACATATTCCACATTTGTCAAAACAAGCAGAACTATATATAAAAAATACTGTGACGACTGGTTTGCCTCTACTCCAATAAAAATACAAAACATCATACACAAGACATCAGGTTTGCAAAACCTACAAAACCCCGTGACCCACATTCTTCTTTAAACATCATCCAAACAACAACATTAACAATGTCTTGACATACGTATGTTCTGGTAAGCACCCTTACATCAATATAATGCAACACAAGACTAATTTTGTAAACTGGATCCCAGTTGATACCAGTTGATACCAGTTGATTCCAGTTGGACGAATACCAGTTTAATGGATACCAGTTGATACCAGTTGATTCTAGTCGCACATTCCAATATCAATATTGAAATCAGTTGCCTTTGGAATCAACTGGTACTAGTACCAGTTGCCAACTGGTTTTTTCCCCCCCCCCCCCATTTTTTTTTTTGGGGGGGGGGGGGGTAGCTGATTAAACATGAATTCTATCTCAGTAATAATTGCATAAGCGATGGTGTTATGCTATACCTTATAGGTATTAGTAGGGTTCATTTTACGGAACATCTTGTTACTGACTTACATTATAACGTACGGAAACGCAGGGAAGCTTGCGATTACTCTCTGATTATTTCTTGTGCGCGGAAATTTACGGGTACCTTTAATGAATGGAATTATGAGTCACAGGACATGTTCAAAGGGCTGGGTGCCTTGCACACGATTATGTGCCTCTTTGCCAATAACATGACATTTAAAAGTGAAGTAACGTTGGGATATCCCGACATCCATCCACCCCCCCCCCTCCCCCTTTCGAAAGCGAAACTATAATGTAATGTTGCCCGCCTGCCCGTGACGGGTGATTGTAAAATGAGACCACACGCAATTCAAAAGATCCACAATTAATTGCTCACTGAAACATGTTATTTGATATTCACTTGGTGTATCGAGCAGGTCCTATGCGAAAGTGAACAATGCCGTGTATCTTTTTCCCCAGTCCTATTCGATCAGTTTTAAACTGTCAATTTATATGATTCTACGACATGCGATCAAAGTCCATCTCTACATGTAGATGTGTTTGATGGCGTGTCTCTGTGCAATTTCATAAAGAGCAGGAAGGGTTTCAGACCTTATACAGTCATCAGAAGAAATTGTACAGATGTATGCCGGATACATGATATTGTCTTTTTCTGATCCTGTTAAAGAACGGACGACTTAAAATAAGAAGACCCATATTTTACAAATCACGAGGAACGAAAACAAATAGGTGTCATCAATCCTCCGTTCAGATATCTCTTCATGACATACTTACAACATCAGTGTATGGGGGCGGATCATGCAAAATGAGAATGTTATCGAGAGATACAGAGGGATATGGAGGGATATTGGGATAAGAAGTGTGAATGAATTCATTTAATCCATTATGCGTCTGAAGGGAAGTCAAAATAACTGTTTCAATGAGGTGAATGAGGGTGCAAAGAATAAACAAGTCATCATAAAAAGATTCGAACGAGAGGAGATATTCATAACAAATTGTTGCTCTTCTGAAAATTCTAGATTACCATAATCAGTAAATATAATCGTCATTTGCATTTTGTGAAAAAAGGACACTTTAGATTTCGAAGCTATTAGTTGATTAGATAGCTTTAAAAGCCAATCGGGTTGTTTTTAACCAAAGTAACAACAGAACATTTAATCATTGACATAATTAATTACCATTATATGAATCCCTCATTGTTCAAAAGTAGGCAACAGGATATACAAAGAAATTTTCATTCAAGGATTGGCACTATATAACTATACATAACTATACCACAAATGAACTTGATTGAACGTTTTAGTCTAGACCCTCTATCGTCGCCCTATAATCAATCACAACATTGAAATATGGAAGAACAGTGAGTTGTATGGTGAAGGAATGTGGCGAGCATAGTTCTTGCCATTATTTAGAGGATAATCAACGAAACTATGTTGTAATCAACCGCATACTCATACTATCATCAGCGTCATGGCCCTCATATATAGTGCCTAGTGCCTTTGCAATTCTAATCGTCTGACCACACAAGCAATTATGTAGAGTTACCTTCATGCCGTCGTCTCTCTTCTTGTGAGCCACCTCATCCGGTCTCAAGTTCTCCTCGATCTTCTTCAAAAGCTTCTCCATATTTGCCATGGATGCCTGCATTTCCTCTAGACTGGATGTCGACGCCATTTTGTTTTATAGGTCGCACTGGAATATAAGCGAATTCATGAATCAGCGAAGAGTACAGAGTTACCTTCCCTTGATTGACATATTGGGAATTCTTGGAAACAAAATAATGTTATGTATTTGCGCCAGACAAGATTCGGATGATCCCCATAATAGCATACGCATGAAAGGTGTCTAGATTCGCAATCGTTTTTCCATAACATTCAGTTTGTTGTTGATTTTTTTTTGCCAGTCTTGCGATATCTCTCTCAACGTTTATGAACTGTTGAAGTTGAAAGTCTTAAATGAAAACTTTTATCTGCTCTTTCTTTAAAATTCTGCATTGTATGTTAGGTGCAAGAAAGCCATCATGTGTTTTGAGATAAATTACTCTGTAACGAGCGCGGCCGACAATCAAGGAACTATACTGATTATGCCGTTAACTATTCTATGCCGTCCAACTATATCCCTCCCTCCCTCTCCTCCCCCCCCCCCTTCATTCCCCCGAGCAATGTTGAATCACCAAAGCGACGGTGTAAATATGAAGTCGAAACCAAGGCTTGGGGGTAATTACAGGTTCGCGATTAATATAACTGTATAAGCAGTTTCAAAAAGATAGGAAATATGAGAGTCCATTTGAATTGCGTTATACATTGTACATCATCTTAAAGCTTAAAGTCTGCCCTTTCAGAATCTGCTCTTAACAACAACAAAAAAATCCCTGCCTGGCGACTTTTTGTTGGTCTTGTTATGCAGGGTCGCAATGATCAAGATAAGTCCTGACCTGTCATATTTACACATTATTGGTATAATATGGAGACAGACATCAAAGACAGATAGACAGCAGACAGACAAACAGACGGATAGACATGATAGATATCATAACCTATATGGATGCATGAGTGCATTTTTATAAATGTTGCATATACAGAGGTGCATGAGAGTAGGGATGCATGATATACCTTTATTCTTATCTATTGAGAAGCCTCATTATCCTTGTACAACGGCAGTATAACGTGATGACAAAGCACGGATGCAAGTCTTATTGCTAAGTGAATACACAATGAGCTATCGATCGAGTGCTGTTTTTACTAAGCCTCGGGATTCCCCTAAACGCGTTGCGCAAAATGTCATAGGTCATGAGATGATTCTGTGACCGTTTACCTATTTTCTCCTACACGTCTGTGAAATCATCAACATAAATAACACGGAATATAAATAAAACATAAATAAAAGCGGCCGGGATCTAGATTTATAGTAATCTTAGAGGATAGACGTATTAACGTGTACTGAGTTGGTCAGGCAGAACAAAACGATGTAATGATATTATGACCGGCATTATTTGTCAGTGCAGGGAGGTGGGTTCAAATGTACTGTAGATATACCTCTAAACGTAACACCATAGAGCCTATACACTGCCCCATCAACCAGTCGTGTCATTTATCTCCATTACAAATCAAAGATTACCATTTCCACTCGCTATTGATTTGAAGAAAAGGTAGTCTGTACTTCAGCGATTTGTAAATATCAGCGATTAAAGGACAAGTTAACCTTCATAGACATGTGGGTTGAGTGAGTGCAGCAATATTAGTAGAGCACATCATTGAGAGTTTGAGGAAAATCGGACAATCCGTTCAAAAGTTATGAATTTTTAAAGTTTCTGCTCACTCAAGGCTGGATGAGAAGACTACTATAGCTTGTGATGTCACATGAGTACAACGATATAAAGAAAGAATAAAGAAAATTCAACATATTCTCACTTTTCTCGCATAACAAAAGAACACTTGACTTCTCTCTTTCAGAAGGTAGGGGGAATAATATTACCCTTAACACATGTCAGTAACAAGTCGAAGAAATGTGCACTTAATTCAAAAAGTAAAGTTTTGTGAAATTCTCTTTTTATTTTCTTTATATGGTTGTACGCGATATACACTATAGTAGTCTTCTCATCCAGCAGTGACTACGCAGATACTTTAAAAATTCATAACTTTTGAACGGATTGTCCGATTTTCCCCAAACTTTCACTGATGTGTTCTACTAATATTGCTGCATTCACTCAATCCACATGTATATGACGGTGGACTTGTCCTTTAATAACATCGCACTTGGCTCGACACACGCGAAAGTGTTTCTACAGGTTAAGATACAGAAGTTTTGTTGATGTTACTTTGTCCTTGCCTAGTTTCGGTCTCCTTTAGGGTTTGCATCAGTTACATAATAACTGTAGCTCGTCAGAGAGTGAATATGAAGAGTTGATGACGAAAATACCACACTCCGTCATTTTAACGTTCAGGTATCGCTCCGCCCTTACTGTGCGGCGAGAGCCGGAAGATGTCCGTGCAAATATTGTGCAGAAAGCGCCTCGCTACGGGTATAGTCGCAGTCTTCCTTCTCTGCCGGACACACATGAGCCCACAATCACTGTAATTCTTTGCGCCGTGGAGACATGCTATCAGACTCCATCAATATGAGAGCAACACTGTAGAAAGGAATCATATTGCTTAAATTTGGAGAAATAGTGACAAAATTCAACCTTACCGTTTGTCGACTAAAGGCTTGATTTCACTGAGCACTCGAACAATTTGCGATGGACGGCAAAATCCAACAGTCGGATAGGTTTTTCTCCGAATGCGTTCCGACAACGAAGCCGAAAACCATTCTTGCGCAATTTGTGCGAAGTTCTCACGACGTATGCGCGAATGTCGTGTGTACTAATATCATTGCTAAACAGACCGGGGGCCCAGAAGATTTATTCAGCTGAAAAGGGTCACACTTTTTAATGATCTCATCGTATAAAGATGTGGCCAAGGGTCAATAAAATGAATTGCTGGCAAGTCACATCCTGTACCGTAAGCCTAGGGACCGCAAAAAGGGACCCCGAAAAATTGATTTATTCAGCCGAAGGAGGTCACGGACAAAAGTTGGTGGATATTGTTCCTTTGGGTGTACTTATCATGTAAACAGCAATGCCAGCTATTTTATCCTGTACGGGCCCCAGACAGTAGCCCCAAAGGGCCCAACAAATAGGCCTTAGATATGGTGTTATTCAGCTGAAAAGGGTCACGGCTAATTTCTTTTGCAATGGAAGTAGTTCCCATCAGAGATATCCAAAACACCAATGCCAGCTATTTTATCCTGTACGGGGCCCCAGACAGTAGCCCCAAAGGGCCCCACCCCCATAGCCCTACGTACAAACACACACAAACATTGATTTTATTCAGTTTAAAAGAGTCACGGCTAAACTTCTTTTGCAATGGAAGGAGTACCAATCAGAGATATCCAAAACACCAAAGCCAGCTATTTTATCCTGCACGGGGCCCCAGACAGTAGCCCCAAAGTGCCCCACCCCCTATAAGCCCTACGTACAAACACACACACACACACACATTGACTTTATTCAGCTGATAAGAGTAACGGCTAATTTTATTTCCAATGGAAGTAGTACCCATCAGAGATATACAAAACAGCAAAGCCAGCTATTCTATCCTGTACGGGGCCCCAGACAGAAGGCCCAAAGTGCCCCCCCCCCCCCCCCAATCCACACACACACATTAGTTTCATTCAGCTGAAAAGGGTCACGGCTAATTTCTTTTGCAATGGAAGTAGTACCCATCAGATATATCCAAAATACCAAAGCCAGCTATTTTATCCTGCACGGGGCCCCAGTCAGTAGCCCCAAATTGCTCCCCCCCCCCCCACACACACATAGATTTTATTCAGCTGAAAAGGGTCATGGCTACTTTCTTTTGCAATCGGAAGTAGTAGGCAGACTCATCAGAGATATCCAAAACACTAAAGCCAGTTATTACGGGGCCCCAGGCAGTAGCCCCAAAATGCACCCCTACACACACACACACACACACACACACACACACATTAGTTTCATTCAGCCCAAAAGGGTCACGGCTTTTGCGATGGAAGTATATAGTACCCATCAGAGATATCCAAAGCACCAAAGCCAGTTATTTTATCCTGTATATACGGGGCCCCAGACAGTAGCCCCAAAGTGCCCCCCCCCCTCCACATACACACACATACACACACACACACACACGCACACACACACACACACACACACACACGCACACACATTAGTCTCATTCAGCTGAAAAGGGTCATGGCTAATTTCTTTTGCAATGGAAGTAGTACCCATCAGAGATATCCCAAATACCAAAGCCAGTTATTTTATCCTGTACGGGGCCCAAGACAGATAGCCCCAAACACGGGTAATTTCTTTTGCACTGGAAGAAGTACCTATCAGAGATATTCAAGACATCAAGGCCAGTTATTTTATCCTGTACAGAGCCCCAGACAGTAGCTCCACAGTGTCCCATCCATTATACATGTACTGTGAATCAACTGAAAATGGTCTTACAAATTCTTTTGTAACGTAAATATCACGGCCTACTGAACAGAGATATCACAAACACCAACGCAAGTAATCTTATCCTGTTTACGGGGTCCTATAGGTTACAGCAGCAAAACACCCAAGAAATTTGCAAAGGAAGCATACTTCTGTATAGTGCACAACCGAGATGACCATATTACGAAAACCAGTCATTTCATCCTGTACTGGGCCCAGTACAGTAGCCATAAAGTGCCCCTCCCCCACACAATTATTATGACATCCTTTAGCTGAAAAGAGTCATAGTTGTTTTTCTTTTACAATCGAAGTAGGCCTTAGCTTACATCAGGGCCGGCGCAGTGTTTTCAAAAGTGTGGGGGCCCACTTCCGGGTTTCATGAGCTAACAAGCAAAGAAAAAAAAAAAAAAAAAAAAAAAAGGTCCTCAGCTCATCTCTCCCCGTCCCCGTCCACTTCCGGGTTTCTTCAGCTGACAAGCAAAAAAAAAAAAAAAAAAGGTCCTAAGCTCATCTCTCCCCGTCCACATCCGGGTTTCTTCAGCTAACAAGCAAAAAAAAAAAAAAAAAAAAAACATTTTAGTGCCACTTACGTACTTCCTGGTTGAAAAAAGTGGGGGGGGGGGGGGCCAAACTAATGACACCTTATGTATTCCTTTGTAGGTGCACAAAAAGTGTGGGGGCCCGAGCCCCCACGGCCCCCTCGGCTGCGCAACCCCTGTACATTATAGATACCCAAAGCATCAAAGCCAGATAGGTTTTCCCAGCCGACTTCGCACTTTTGTCGGTTCAATTTGATAGAAGGTTCGAATTCGTAAAATGGGTATTCAAATTGGCTGGTACCCTACGTTCATTCAAATTCGCCTTGACTTGCCGAAAAGGGTATTTCAGTCATTGAATTTCGCGAAAGACAGTCAAATTCCAAACGTGTTCATTCAAATTCAAATCATGCTATTTTTTTGCTTCAGATCATTTTAACGTGTCTTTCTATGTGTGTTTTTGTTTCATGTATAAATTACTGTTATAAAGCAGTAAAAGTATCATATTAAGTATAACTGGATTTGGTTGCTCTGTAACGCTCCTTCTCTTTCATAATAACATGTCATTATAGGCCTATACGTGTACCAGTAATGCAGATTAACTTAATTTTTTTATAGTCATGACAGCAAAATAGATACAGACGTATATCTCTCACATAGAAGACATAGAAAGAATTATATAAAAATAAAAAGAGGATCATAACCTTGACTTCCTGGAACTGGCCGACCGCTCGTAATAAAGCGCTCATAACGGCCAGATAATTTGTGGCTTCTTACTTCTTCGGATTCAAAAAGCACGTTAAAAAAAAAAAAAAAAAAAAAAAAAAAAAAAAAAAAAAAAAAAAACCTGGTGTCGAAGTCTCTTAAACGAATACGAAAACATGAAATGTTATGATGCTTACAAAACAACAACTACGATGAAAGAAAATAAGGAAAGAGGTCAAGCATGAACATATCTGTTTAATTGACTGCAGAACATGTTAAATTAGATGGCGAGAAATCAATTTGAATGAGCGAGCGCAGCATGTGATCACGTGACTATATCATTATGAATTTATGAATGAACGGATAGTGGAATAGTGCTTGTCTTATGTATGGATTTCAGTTGAAAAAGTGTTATTTAGAATAAGGTTAGAGGTAATGTGAATGTTTCAAAATGAATTTGAACGAAGAGATTATGACATTGAACTACCATGTCATCTAGGTGAAATTTTTGCTAAATTTAATTCAACATTAAAGAATTCGATTAAAAGAGGTGCGAAATTGGCCCGGATGCCGGGCTCTTGACAGGTATAGCCCTAAGGTATTCCCACCCCATATGAATTGGGTTTTTAGGTGAAAAGAGTCATGTATGCCAATTTTCCTTGGCAGTGGAATTAACAGCTGAGATACGTAAAACACAAACCCATCCAGTTATTTTTATTCTTTAAGGGGCCCCCAGCCAGTAGCTGGAAAGTGCTCCCGTATTATTTTATTCTAAGTGAAAAGACTCACTGCTATAATTTCTTTTACAATGGAAGTAGTACTCAACGAGGTATCAAAAACACCGAAACCAGTTATATAGCTGTACCGAGCCCCACGGAGTGTTCCTAAAGTGTCCCCACATGTAATTCCACTATCAAGATCTGCATCCCGATCTATTCAATCTGTCAGATCGGGAGAGAGCGGCAAAAGTGTACGGGGACAGGGAGCATCGTAGCAGCAGCGTTTGGGTGAGGGGGTTGGATCTGGCAATTTTACAGATCGGGAAGAAATTTTGAACTGGTTCAAAATTTCTTCACCATCTCCCCATCAAGATTGACCTATTTTGAATAGTACTTAGCTCAAACGGGGAGAGAGCAGTGACAGTGTAAATACCACGGGATGAGCGTAACAATTCCAGGTTTTTCTGACCGTAGTAACAGCGGCACAAGAACGGGAAGTAGTCTAAACTAGACACAGACGACATGGTCCCGCTGCTGCGCCGCTTTCTTAATCAAAGTACGACCTTCCCGTTTTAACAACGCTCTCACTAAGTTCTCTACTCTCGTATAAAATCAAGGCCTGTTCCTACGACGCTTCATTCCTGCTTCGATAATGCTGTTGGCCGCTTTAGCTACGCTGTTCCTACGCTTTCCCAGACTCAATTACGCATGTCTTCCGCGCTCGCCGCTCTAAAATCGAACGTAGCCGATACGCTGGAAAATGTTTGCCAGAACAGCAAAACTGATGATGATGAGGAGGACGTTGTCGTTGTCGCGAAAATGAAGACGAAGGAGCGCATATTTAAAAAGAAGAATAGATGCAAATAATAAAGAGAATAAAGCAAAACACTTTGGAGCTACTGTCTGGGGCCCCGTGCAGGATAAAATATCTGACTTTGGTATTTTTGATATCCGATGGGTACTATATACTTCCATTGCAAAAGAAATTACCTGTGACCATTTTTGGACGAATGAAACCAATATGTGTGTGTGTGTGTGTGTATGTGTGTGTGTGTGTGTGTGTGTGTGTGTGTGTGTGTGTGTGTGTGTGTGTGTGTGTGTGTGTGTGTGTAGGGGGCACTTTGGGGCTACTGTCTGGGGCCCCGTACAGGATGAAATAAATGGCTTTAGTGCTTTGGATATCTCTGATGAATACTACTTCCGATTGCAAAAGAAAGTACCCGTGACCTTTTCAGCTGAATAAAATCAATGTGTGTGTGTGGGGGGGGGGGGGGAGGGGGTAAGGGGGCAATTTGGGGCTACTGTCTGGGGCCCCGTGAAGGATAAAATAACTGGCTTTGGTATTTTGGATTTCTCTGATGAGTACTATACTTTCATTGCAAAAGAAATTAGCCGTGACCCTTTTCAGCTGAAAGAAACTATTGTGTGAGTATGTGTGTAGGGGAGGGGGGGGGGGGCACTTTGGGGCTACTGTCTGGGGCCCCGTACAGGATAGAATAGCTGGGTTTGGTGTTTTGTATATCTCTGACGGGTACTACTTCCATTGGAAATGAAATTAGCCGTTACTCTTATCAGCTGAATAAAGTCAATGTGTGTGTGTGTGTGTGTGTGTGTGTGTGTGTGTGTTTGTTTGTACGTACTGCTTATAGGGGGTGGAGCACTTTGGGGCTACTGTCTGGGGCCCCGTGCAGGATAAAATAGCTGGCTTTGGTGTTTTGGATATCTCTGATTGGTACTCCTTCCATTGCAAAAGAAATTAGCCGTGACTCTTTTCAACTGAATAAAATCAATGTTTGTGTGTGTTTGTACGTAGGGCCTATGGGGGTGGGGCCCTTTGGGGCTACTGTCTGGGGCCCCGTACAGGATAAAATAGCTGGCATTGGTGTTTTGGATATCTCTGATGGGAACTACTTCCATTGCAAAAGAAATTAGCCGTGACCCTTTTCAGCTGAATAACACCATATTTGTAGGGCCCTTTGGGGCATGCAGCTACTGTCTGGGGCCCCGTACAGGATAAAATAGCTGGCATTGCTGTTTTCATGATAAGTACACCCAAAGGAACAATATCCACCAACTTTTGTCCGTGACCCCCTTCGGCTGAATAAATCCATTTTCGGGGTCCCTTTTTGTGGCCCCTAGGCTTACGGTACAGGGTGTGACTTGCCAGCAATTCACTTTATTGACCCTTGGCCACATCCTCATACGATGAGACCATTAAAAAGTGTGACCCTTTTCAGCTGAATAAATGCTGTGGGCCCCCGGTCTAAAAGTATAACATGTTACGTTACAAGAAGAACACGCGACGAAAATGCGAACAACGCATTTTTTAAAATAATCATGGGAGAAAATAGAGGTGGGTACGGAGCTGTCTTGAGTTGAAGATTTTTTTCTTTCTTTCCTGTGTTTCTCCTCTCTATTTTCTGTCATTTCTCTATTGTGTGCGTACCTATTTTTTTTTCTTACTAACACTATAGGACCTATCTCCACTAATTGGGTATTTATCAGGGGCGGATCAAGGGAGGACCACAACCGGCGCACGCCCCCCCCCCCCCCGTTATCTTTTGTTGAAACAAAAGAAATAAAAAGAAAAATATGGGGGAGGGGTGCGTGCGCCCCCCTTTAATTTTGTAAACACGCCCCCTCTTTACGGAGTTCCTGGATCCGCCCCTTTATTCATTTTGTATTTATTCATTTATTTTCTCTTTGTTTTGTTTTGTTTTTTTTTTGCAGTTTGTCCAACACAGCTACTCTATTGGGAATATCGTGGGTTTTTTTTTTTCTCCTTTCTTTTTCTCCGGGCGGGCGAGGAGGCTTCCTTTTCTTTTTCTTTATTTTTTTTTTCGTTTCTTTTTGCTCCGACTGTGATGGGCCCGCTTGCTCAGAGCGTTTTAAGTAAATGTAAAGTTGGAGGTGCATGTACATTATGTGGGCATGCTTGTGATCTGCATGTGGGCAAATACTATTTCAGACTGTTCGAGTTGGGAAACTCGGAAATGTGTACATGTATATCTTGATAGTATGTCTGCTCCTAACACTTCTTTTTTGTATCAGTTAAACTGAATTTAGATTTATTTCTAATGGTATTTCGGTTTTAATTGGTCGGTATACAGCAAGAAAAAAATATCTCAGTTTTTTTTTTAAAGAAACAAGTGGTGAATTGTGCCCAATTGCCTTGAGAGAACTATCGTGTTCCCAACTGTGGGCATTTTTCAAGAATAGATGTGTGTTTAAGCAAAACAAAACAAACGGATTTCGTTTTTTCGGTCAAAGGATTCATGATGTAAAATATCTGTACAATGCTTGTACATGTATATAATTTTGTTTGTCTCATGTTTTGTTTTGGTATTGTGAATGGGAATTTTGTGGTACCAAACGAAATTCGAATAAAGAACTCGAAAAAAGTGTGTGTGTGTGTGTGGTGTGTGTTTACATGTAGTTCAGTTTATTTATGCATATACACTCCTTAATGTAACTACGATTATGCTTTTTATTAATGAATTCCCGTTATTGTGCATGGTTGCCTGTCTTCATAATGAAGATTATATGTGTGTGGAGATGTGCAAGTGTATATTACATATCGTCGGCCTTATGCCAAATGATAGGATTTATACAGTGTTAAGGGCCTTTGGCATAAGGCCGACGATATTTGTATCTATTGTGTGTGAGCATAATATGTTAAGCTATACGTGTATATGTAGAGCTTGTTTGTGATTGTAAGTATGTTATATTATGTAAGATTGATGCACATATACACTCCTGTTAGTTTTGTTATTTTCTGCTGTCTCTGCCCCTATCAATGACGTTATCATTTTTACTATTGTCTTGATCGTCATATTATTTTTTGTATACAATATCCATATATCATGTTTTGTATTTTGTCCGATTTCTTTAATCCTCAGTCTTGATAAAGGGCAGGGCCCGAAAGCTCGGTAATTAAAATCATATAGTGAGGATTCAAAAGCTACGTCTACCGCCTCTTCCTTACTCTCATATATGTATATATATATATATATATATATATATATATAGACAGAAAGGGGGTAGACAAATAAAATAACGCATACATTCCTTTTATATGAGTATCTCTATACACCCCATCGAATCCACTCAGTCAATTTTAGTTTACGCGTTAAGTGGGGTGGATGTCTTTCAAAAGTCAAAAGGAGTGTATATCATAGCATCTTCCATTTCAACTTTCATTATCTTAAACCGTTGTTTTCAATAGTTCAATTGTACTATAGTCTATAGCATGGTGATATAGCAGTAAATTATACATTTAAAGGACAAGTCCACCTTCATATACATGCGGATTGAGTGAATGCAACAGTATTGGTAGAGCCCATCAGCAATGTCAGTTAAAGTTTCAGGAAAATCCGACAATCCGTTCAAAAGTTATTAATTTTTAACGTATCTGTGTAATCATTTCTGGATGAGAAGAATACTACAGTGTATGATGTCACATGCGTTGAACGATATAAGGAAAACACAAAGAGAATTTCACACAACTCTTACTCTTTGAATGAAGTGCGATAATTTCTTCGACTTGTTACTCATGTATGTTACGGGTAGTATTAGTCCCTCTGCCTTCTGAAAGAGAGAAGTCGAGTGTTCTTTAGTCATGCGAGAAAAGTGTAATATGTTGAATTTTCTGTATGCTCTCTTTATATCGTTGTACACATGTGACATCACAATCTATAGTAGTCTTCTCATCCAGTCGTGACTGAGCAGAAACTTAACAAAAATCATAACTTTTGAACGGATTGTCTGATTTTCCTAAAACTATCACGGATATGTTCCACTAATATTGCTGCATGCCCTCAACTCACGTGTCTATGAAGTTTAACTTGTCCTTTAAATCGTAATATATATATATATATATATATATATATATATATATATATGAGATCAAAACCTAAAATGGCATTAAAACGCTTTATCCTGGCGATTTTAATGCATATATATATATAATATATATATATATAATGTGTATGTGTATATATACACATACACACATGTATATAATCATATAAATACTACTCGGTCTCGGAAGTCATTACTTGCGCTCGTGTGGGTGTGTGTGTGTGTGTGTGTATGTATGTGCGTGCACGTGAGGGAGAGAGGGACCACTCTACTAAGTCGCCGAATTGGATAGCAATAATCGACACAGAGAATATTATCTCTTGTTACATAGATGCTTTAAGAGGTTGAGATATGATGGAAACTCGATGAAAATATCCAGCCAAGAATGAAATACGAATTAGCTTTAAATGCCATACTTTCTTCTTGAATTTATCACATTTTGAATTCACCCACTCACCAAATAATAGATTTTGAACAAAACAGTACAGTCGTCTGCCGTTTCTGTGAGTCACAAAGTATACATATTGCAATACCAAAAATTCAGGTACATGTTGTATTTTGTTTTGCCTTGAGATCAGTGATTCCGCTTAGGAGCTTATAAGAAAACAGAAATATGTCACACGCCCCCGTACCGGCAGTGACAACAAACCTACTACCATTTGTTTAATTTTGCTCACCTCCGTTTGTTGCTGGTTTTGCCGTATAAACTTCGTATGCCGTAACAGCAGAATAAGAAGAATGATGACGAGAAGAAACTTATCCTGCCATATGCAGATAAATTTATTCTAATGATTTCTACTAGCATTTTAATGAATTTCGAGGAGTATGCCCGGTATATAAAGAAAGAGAGGAAAACAACACGTAAAGTCACGTCAACTACGCCAATGGTTATACTCCCACGAAATTATTCCACGAAGACCGATGCTGTGTAGTAACAGTTTAAGTAATAAAAAAACTCGGGGAAAAAAAGAAATAGATTGGACAAAGATTTGTCTTACTTCATTGGAGTTTCAAAATTTAACTGCAATAAGAGAAAGAAGGAATTGAGTGACTGATGCATACACATTTGACTGTTACATTGATTTGATTTTTTTTCCACCAACCACAAGTATAATCATTATATTGTTTTACTGAAGAAAATGTAAAGTACTTAATCTACTTACGTCCTTTAAAAACAACTAACAAGATTTTGTAACCGTTGATAAAATGATGAGAAATCCAGGACACATTAAAGAATATCATAATCTTGTGATGAAATCAATGTCGTTGTATCTCTTCGCTGGTCTAACAGCTGGCGGACCATTTGAAAATGCTGAGTTATCATTCCGGTTGATAGTAGCAGTACCAGATGCAGATGTTCTCCCCTCCACCTTGCACTCCCTCGTAAGGGGAGGCGCCCCACTCGGAGTCTGCGTTATTCCGGTCCTCGTTGTCCCAGCGGAAAAACTCTTTCGTGTACCTCATTCCATGAACCTTTAATTGGCAAAATTGGCACAAAATAGAGCGGGGAGGCAGTTTATTAGAGCTTGTCCTATTGAAGATGACATTTTTCTATGTCTTCATATTTGTAGTTAATCATATTCTACCATAATAACTGTATTCATCTTTGAATGAGGAGGATAGATCTTCAGATCATGGTTAATATCGATTAATATTTCATATCTGTACCAAACCACTCACTGAATCAAACTTCAATTCACTGGCATTTTACTTCCATCAAAGGTATCCTACGTTGTACATATTGGCTCTACGAAAGAAACATATTTTGTCAAGTCACACTGCTATGCTATTTGAAAGCAGCACAAGTCATAAAGTCACACAAAGAGACATAGACATATCCACATGATAGGCCCTACATAAACATACCTACACGCATACACGCACACATCCTCTCACATATTTTTTTCCAATAATCTTTATTATATTTCAAATTTATACAGCAAAACATTTGTTTCAAAGCATGCAAACAACTAAATCAACTCCCACACACACACACACACACACACACACAAACATAGCGAAAAACCCATACACCACAGTACGTGTACCTTTTGGCACTGGTGGTTGTATTTCATGAGGAAGAAATTATCGTCGGTGGGCAGGTAGATTGGGTTCGATGCCTCTCCGTCCGTCCTGCAGCAGTACCTGATGTCCGTGTTCCCTCCGAAGCCCCCGTCGGGCATCTCACCGGAATGGGAGTTCGAGTTGTCATCGTCCTCGTCGTCCCAGTGGAGGTTCCCTTCCAACATACCTAGATGTGGATCCGTAAAGGGTTTAGTGCTCATGAATATGTAAACCACATTATCCCCCGCACATGACATCACCCAACGTCTCTGTGGCATGATCACCATTTGACACTAGTACAAATACTGTCTATAGTACCCACTCAGGGAGACGAAAAAGTGGCCGCAATGTGCAGGGAACCTCTATAGAGAGATTATTATTAAAACATGGGGTTTCTCTCGGGGGACTTCTTAGTGGCCGTACTGTATACAGCAGGTGGCCGCTTTACACAGGTGAATGCTAAGGTAGGCTTGATTGATGTTTTACATTTGTTTGGGGCTTTTATGCGTGTGTTTGTTTGTGTGTTTGTGTTTGTGTGTGTGTGTTTGTTTGTGTTTTGATGTCTTTAAGATTTGAAATCTGTCATTTCCGCCGCAACTCACCTAGAGGGCACGATCCACCTTTACGCATAATACAGTACTTCCCGGGCTGAAATGTCCAATCGTAATCGTCCTGTTCGGTTACGGTCTTTGAGCAGAACCACTGTTCCATGTTATTGCTCGACTTATAGCCGTAGAGGTGGTTAGGGGAGCTCCAGACGTTATTGGAGTTCTTGTCTTCTGTGTCGTGATATCGGCGTCCTTCTGGCCATCCGAAGTGGGAGTTCGGGCAACCATCGACTGGCTTCGGGAGGGTATATTTTCCACGAGGCCAAGTTACCGGGATAGCAATCGGATCGGGATCTGTTGAAGAGATTGAGTGTGACGTTAATGCTTTCTTGAATCACTCAGGATGAATAAAAGTCTTTTTTTTTATCTCATTGGGCTGGAGACTAGTTGGCGACCTGGTGGTGACTCGAATCTCTCTAGCGTCTCAGTGACTTCTCCGCGACGTTTCATTGAATGTAGTTGAGTCTCCTCGGAGTCACTAGAGAATCGGACATGTTTGATTTTTCAGAGACCCTTTTTAGTCTCCATCTGGTCGCGGAGGGGTCTCCGCGACGTCTCCTCGATGTCTTTATAGTCGAGGCTAAATCGATGAGACTGATTTCTATTTGCTAGGTCTCCGAGATCCATTGGCGACCTACAGGAGACGTCGCGGAGACGTCTCCACGACTGATGAGAAGACGTCTCGGAGACTTCGCGGTAATGTCTCCGTCTCCGTCACCTTATTTGGAGACGTCTCTGGAGTTGTCATGTAATCGCCTTTTTGTTGAGAGCCCAAATAATTCTTTTCTTTTTTAGATGGGGTAGGGTCTTTCGAGTCACACTTGCGACCCATTAGAGCTATTCTTTGTGCATATTGTTGTACTTTTTTTCAGTTACAGCTCAAAATACCGTAGGTCCTGTCTTACAGGATTGTGTATTTCATGATTTATCCGCCATCTTCCTAGACATTAAAGACGATATTCAATTTGAAATATTGATGCAGTATCTATTCCAGAACATCAACCAACAAACGAGCACCTACAATCCGTGCCCATTTCTACACCCACGCGATCAGACTTTGAACGAGTTAACTCACCCGAGGCTTCCTGAGCCTCCCTCCACACGGCGTAGTTGATAAGCGCAGTGATAATATTGGCACGCACCTGCTCCAGGCCGCCGAGCCAGCCGTGAGGGCAGTAACCCTCCGCCACATACTGGTCGAACAAGGCCCAGTATTCAGGCTTGAAAAGCTCGTCCATTTCACGTACGGTCACACGGAACGGTTCTATAAATGTTGGAGTGAAAGATGCGATAAAATTTACATTTTCAAGAAACTTTACGCTTATATTATGGGAATCTGCGTGCCACTTTCATGAACAACATGAGGAACTGCAAGTGTGGAAGGTATAAATGAGGGCAATTCATTTACAGACATCATAACACACCGGTCATTACCATCAGCTACCTTTAGTAAGAATGTCTCCACATCACCAATGGGACGTTCAAATTGTGTTTAACAAGGCCGTGATGTTTCAAAGTGTCATCCAATTCTGGTTTGCTGCATGTGAGTTTGAGCTAAAAACTCAATACTAATTCCAGTGATATGAAATCAACGTTGCGCATGGATTCATATAGAAGTTAATATAATTTGAAGGCGACATGTTTATATCTTGGAAAAGATGCATTTCCTTTGTTTACTCATGATTACGTGTGACACTTTCTAGAGGAATGATACAGGACAAGTACTTTATTTTGGTATATACAAACTGCCGTGTCGCGGAAAAGAAAAATGCATCATTCACACAATGGCTCAACAAACCATGGAAGTCTTCACTGCCGGCAACGTAGGAGTAGGTTTTGGAGCCAAATTTCATCCCAGCCTGCAGACCAGCTCTGAACTCGTTCATCTCTACTTTGACACCGCTCCTGTACCCTTTGTAGTTGGCGAATGTGGAGACGCTACTTCCAACCTTG
Organism: Diadema setosum; assembly: GCF_964275005.1. NCBI lineage: Eukaryota > Metazoa > Echinodermata > Echinoidea > Diadematoida > Diadematidae > Diadema > Diadema setosum. The sequence goes on along the minus strand of NC_092705.1, from coordinate 13,961,727 downwards.
AAAGGAAAGTCATTAAACACAAGGTTGATTATTTTGTTGCACAATACGTCATGCAATAGGTCTTATATCCTCCATTTGAAAATAATCCTACTATTGCTTATTATTGTTGTTGTTTTTTCCTAGAGAATTTCCCCTATTATTACATGATGATTGTTAAACGCAAGGGCCGAAAGACGGGAGCCTGATGCTCGCCCAGAAACTCTCTTCTTTGATATACAATGAGTCTCACATACGAGTATAGGCGATAGCATCTTATAGTCTCTTTCCGATCCATCTTCATTATTTCAGAGACTGTTATAGAGGGAAGAGCTCGCATTATGCCCTCTCAGGCTCGACATAACATTGAGGAGTTGCTCACGTATTGAGCAGAGTATTGTTAAAAAAACACCCACCTCTTCCATGGCGTAATGCACAAATCCTTCGGTAGTCTCCTCGTAGCGTTCAATGTTCTTGATTCCCAGGTGAACCGCGGTTACCACATGCTGTATACAGGACATGATAAATTAAAATGTCATAATTGTTTCATTGTATATAATATATATATACACGAAATATATATGTATATGTATGTATATATATAATCTATTATATATATATATATATATATATATATATATAAAATTTATCATATATATGTACATAAAAAGATAAGTAACAAAACTGCAATAAAGTTCATGCTGCATTCGCCAACGGTTTATTTCTTCACACAAATTTTCGAGCGTCTCGCCGCCCTTTCTCAAATGTTGATACTGAGAGAACAATAACAAAACCGTTGGTGAATACAGCATGAACTTTGTTGCAGTTTTGTTACTTATCTTTTTATCTTGCCAACACCTGGGGCCCGTTGCATAAAACTTACCGTTGAATTTCAATGGTAACTACCGTCAAAATTAGGCATCACAGCCAATCAGCATCAAGGATTATAAAATTTACCGCTAATTTGAAGACTTACCGCTAGAAAGGAGCGGTAAGTCCAGCGGTAAGGGTTTTATGCAACAGGGTGCTGGACTACCTTATCAACATATATATGTACACACACACACACACACATATATGTACATATATATATATATATATATATATGTATATTATATGTACATATATATATATATATATATATATGTACATATACATATGTATGTATACACATATATGTACATATATATATATATATATATATATATATATATATATATATATATATATTTGGATATTGCTTTGTCCAGTGTTTTGTCAAAAGAGAACGACTTGCACCACGAGGGTGACCAATAACGAATGCAGGGAGAAAATGACACGTCATACAATGATGACTGTAAGTCCTCCAGTCCTCCAGTTCTCACTGCCACTGCAACACACGAACTGCTCCCCTCCCAGTCCCAAAAATATTAAAAAAGAAAAAAGAAATCAGGACTAATGTAAAGCATGTCATTTTACCACCGTGAAAAAACCCAAACAAACATGGATTTAAGTAATCATTATCTTGTCATGCCTCTCACAGACATTAGTTATCTTTCATTTGCGGTAGTTTCTCTGTGAGAAAAGGTATAGACTTGACAATCTATGTCCCTGCAATGAATGGAATCTTACCGTTCCCCGTGCCTGCAGAAATTTCATGTACATCGTTTCGTTGTAGACATGCGGAAGATCACAGGCGAAGGCCACGAAGCCGTTGTCGAGAGGATGTGATTCCTGTTCGGCGGTCTCCAATCTGTACCTGGCCTGCGCACGGCTACACACCGTCTTATCTTCGTAATATACGTGGCTCTGACTGTTGGCACCGACGTACACAGATTCGTAGTCTAGTGAATAAACAGCAATTATATCTCCGTTAAGTCTACAGTGGCTATTGGATTAAGCCAAGAATAACAAGAATGGAAAGCGCAATCATATTCTCGAAATGATGACATTGAGGGTTTTTTTTTTTGTCTTCCAAACTTGTTTAGTTAAAAAATAGGAGAAAACACGACAAAAAATTGTGAGATTTGTTCGTTGTCAAACATTGCATTATTCATTTTGGTATTATAATTTGCTTTTCGTACTACGTGCATTGGTCATTGATACCGTGATGAACTGGAGATGGGAGTTATTGTAATTCTGTGTTTTAATGAGAAGTCGAATTTTTTTTATTTGCTTTTATTTTTGAATTAAGGTTATTTTTTCATTGTTTATTACTCTTTCTTTCTTCTCCCGCTTTCATTCATCACCCTTCTGTATCTGTCAATCATTTTTCTACTTTCTCTCTCTCTCTCTCTCTCACTTCTCTCTCCTCTCCATTCCTTTCACAATTTTTGTTGTTGTTGACTTTAAGGTTCATATCAAAATGAGAATGATTTTTTAAAACATCAAAGGAAGTTAGAAGCAGGATTAATGCTTATTTTGTGTGTGTGTCTGTGTGTGTGTGTGTGTGTGTATAACGTTTTTAAGGAAGAGAATGATATTGCCATTAGAAGAAATAAACCGGGTTTGCATTTGCTGAAATGGGAATGTTTAAATAATTTGTAAAGGATTAGTTTATTTATGCACCCGTACTTCTCCCCTTTTGTGTGTGTTTGATTACTGACTTCTTTTCTTTAGATGTTTTTGAGTTCAGAGATAAGTATTGTGTATATAAAATACATATGCAGGTATGTGGATATGTATATTGTGTGTATGAAATGTGTATGTGCATGCATGTATTGTGTGTATGCAGCATATATCCTAAGCATAATTAGCATAATTATTTATGTTCTGAATGCGAGCAGAAATAACTGTGTGTTGTGTTGAGTGAATGTGTGTGCAGGGGGTGTGGATGTGTGTTTAAGTGGATGTGTGTGTGTGTGTGTGTGTGTGTGTTAAGTGGATGTGGTGCAGGGTGGGTGTGTAAATGGGTGGGTGGATGAAAGGTGGATGAGATGAGAGGTGGATGAGAGGGAGTGTGTCTGTCTCGTGTAAGGAGGTGGATGTGGGGTAGAGGGTGGGGAGGTGGTTTAGAGATGAGAAGGACGTTTTTTTTTTTGTTTTTTTTTTTGGGGGGGGGTTAAAGTTTAAAGTTATGAGTAGTTGAGGGTTGGGTATGGTGGAAAGGTGGGAATGAGGGTGGTTTGTGTTGTTGTTGTTGTCATTGTTCTTTTGATATAATAGAAATTTCATTTCATGTTTTTTAGTGTTTGGCTAAATTGCTCACAATTGCATATATGAATTCTGCTTGTTTGTTTTGTAGTTAAAAAGGAATGATCGGATAATTCATTCTATTTCCTCTCTTCTGTTTGATTTCTGCCTTAAAATGAATTGAATGATTATTCTTGTTTTATGGATTATGGATTATGTCTCATAACTGTAGGAATATCTACATGATTTATGACAGATGTTATGTAGAATGTGTGTAATTTTTTTTGAATTGTTATATTCTCAAAGGAAATGGAATTAATAAAAAGATCACTGAAAACAAAAAAAGTTTTCACATAAATACTATTGATTTTAGCTTGTACATACAGTTAAGTCTATATATTATCGATTGTTTTAGATTCATACCTCAGAGTTTTCAGTGTGTTCTTCAGTGTAATTTTTGAATAACTGTAGACTATAAACAGAAATTCAGTCTGCTGCTTCTCTGTTTTACTGTGTGTTTTTTCATCAATAAACCAATCCAATTGCATGTTGCAAGAGACAATCAAGATGAGTTCTACTTCTCGAAAGTTTGTATTTCATATCTTTGATATGCGTCTTCGAGCTGCAAAGACCATTGTATGCGATATTTTGACCGACACTATAGGAACTATGATAAAATTCTACAAAACTGACAGTTTCTAACTGCCTCATGCTCTCTTTTCTCTTTTACCCCTCTACAAACGCATAACTGACGTTAACATGAATTTTCAAAAATCATGTATGAAACACATGAACTTACGCTTGCTCTTCGAGAAGGAACCGAATACAATCCTGACAGTACCTGCAATTGAAACAATAAGGTTAGAAGTTTGAAAACTAAAGCGCAACTCATAAGTAATTATCTTGATGTACATACGACACAGTGTAAGGGCAAATACAATTTGGACCTTATTCTTAAGATGTGTGTCCCATTCTATCGATTACATTTATAGCTCACTGAATAATGCCAAAATTAATGATTTAATCTTGATTATTGAAGCCTCTAGTTCTAGTTTGCTATCGACAGCGGTATACAGTGCCTTTGTCTTCTCCGTCGGAAAGGGCACTGACGATTGCTTGTATGATAACCATTTCGCTTTGGCCGGAAAATCCAGAAAAAAATCAGAAAATGAATAATAAACCAACCCTATTCAAAGTGGAACACTACTTGCCGTGATAAAGAGGATTACCAAATTAAAGTCACCACACCTGATAAAGAAGTGAACATTTGATGATGTCGAACAATAGTGTTAAGAGCGATATTTTCCTTGCAACGTTCATTGTTGCCGAAGTACTAGTGCAAATTGAAATCCAGGTTCTTAGTGGTTGCTACAGGTGTACGGACCTTCTTCTTCACGAGGACTCCATGACCTCCGTGTGATGGGGACTTACCCTCTCGATCCACATCCTCCTCCAGTTTCTCGACGTAGCTCTGCGTCCCGTAGAAGACATACTGCTGACTGACGCAGCTGTCCCGGCGGGAGTAGACGACCTGGTCGGGGAGTAAGTAGCCGTCCTCGATCACCCTGTCGTTGTAGGTGAGGCGGAACACGGGCCACGTGCTCTTCAGGCCGGGGTCAACGCCTCCGTTTGAGATGTCTCCTCCGTCGGGGTTCCCGTCAATGATGTCGTAGCCGACGCCTAGAAAGTTTTCGATGCCGACTGGTGTAATGGAGGCGATGTTGGCGTCGCCGTCGGAAACTGGAAACTCGGGCTCGTCGACGAGACTCGCAGTGTCGACGCCGATTTGCCCCCAGGCGAGGTAGATCAACATCCATATCAAAAGCTGCCGCATCTTGAATCTCTAAATGGTATGACGCAACAATCATTTCGCTAAGTTAGTACCCGCGGCCAATGGCGTATCTGGGGGGGGGGGGGGGCAAGGGGGGCACGTGCCCCGGGCGCCACTCCTTGGGGGCGCAAAAAACGAAAAAAAAACGAAGAAGAAGAAGAAAAAAAAGAAAAAAAACGAAGAAGAAGAAGAAAAAAAGAAAAGAAGCAGAAAAAGAAGAAGAAGAAGAAGAGAAGAAGAAGAAAAAAAAAAAACTCGCCCGGAAGGGGGAGGGAGAATGGTGGGGGGGGGGGGGGGCAGAAAACCAAATCAAACAAGATAAAAACAAACATGATGATGACGAGGAAAAAATGACAATGTTTATTGTGTTCACACAGAAATTCCATGTACTGTGAGCTGAAATACAATTTTCGGCTCGCTCGCTGCGAAATTTATATGAAAAAGAAGGTAAGAACAAAACGTGATGATGATAAAATGGCAGTGTCTATTGTGTTCACACATGTCATTTTGTATTTAGCAGGCAAAATGTTTCACGGAGCAGCGGCTGCAATTTCATTCGTTCTGAAGCGATCGCCAAGTGGATCAAAAGAGGGCGTCAAAGGTTTCGAACATACGGGGGGGCCCAAAAAAAACCCAACAAATCAAACAAGATAAGAACAAAACGCAATGATGACGCGGAAATATACAAATTTCAGCTCACTCGCTCGTACTAATTTAGAGTATTTTTTCAAGTCCTCAGTTTGTTGGTATAAATCGTTATCTATAAGGCCGTCACTATATCTTGATTAGAATTGTAAGATTTGATAAGCAAAACATGACAAGAGTTTCATGATTTGTAAGCTGAAATACAAAAATTTTTCGGCTCGCTCGCTGCGCTCGCTCGGCTCGCCAAAATTTGTATAAAAAAAGAGAAGAAGATAAGAACAAAACGTGACGATGACGCGGACAAAATGATAATGTCTATGTGTTCACTCATGTCATTTTATATTTAGCAGCAAAAATGTTACACGGAGCAGCGACTGCAATTTCATTCGTTCTGAAGCGATCGCCGATTGGATCAAAAGAGGACGCCAACGGTTTCGAACATACGGGGGAGGGGGGGGGGGGGGCGCAAAAAAAAATCAAAAAAGATAAGAAAAAAAAAGTAATGCTGACGCAGAAATATACAAATTTCGGCTCACTCGCTCGTACTAATTTAGAGCTTTTTCAAGTCCTCAGTTTGTTGGTCATAAATCGTTATCTATAAGGTCGTCACTATAATTGTGAGATTTAATAAGCAAAAAATGCCAAGAATTCCATGTTTTGTAAGCTGAAATACAAAAATTTTGGGCTCGCTCGCTGCGCTCGCTCGCCAAAATCTATATAAAAAAGGTAAGAACAATACGTGATGATGACGAGGACATTTACAAATTTCAGCTCACTCGCGCGCACTAATTTAGAGTATTTTTTAAAGTCCTTAGTTTTTTGGTATAAATCTATAAGGCTGTCACTAAATCTTGATTAGAATTGTAAGATTTGGTAAGCAAAAAATGACAAGAATTCCATGTTTTGTAAGCTGAAATACAAAATTTTCGGCTCGCTCGCTGCGCTCGCACGCCAAAATCTATCACAATTCATTACATTAAATCACCCTCAAAAGATCCCTTTTAAGTGCTTGAAAAAGCATCATGTGGACTTTGTTTAAAGTCCTTACCGGGATGAAGTTGGGGTTGAACTCTTTTTCAGAAATTAGGGGCGCAATTTTCGTGCTTGCCCCGGGCACCGTTTTCCCTAGATACGCCACTGTACCCGCCTTAACAAGATGATAAAGTTGACATCAAAGGTATAGCAATATGGTCGTGTTTCTTATCCAGAGAGCTCGAAATGAATATCATCCCGAAAGTAATGAATGGATCAAAATTTGTTTTCCTACTGCAATCACGGATGGTGCTTCTTTGTTATACCATTACTTACACAATCTTGACTTGATAAAATGTGACCCTGCATCACAAAATCGACAAAAAGTCGCCAGACATGGATTTTTACTTTATAGAGCAGATTCTGAGAGCGAAGACTTAAAGTTTCAAGATGATGTATGTGTATGAAAAGATGCTTTAAAGTATCCGGCTTTTATGTATAGCAACAACAATGAAGGGATTATCAGATTAAGCTGAAATTGATCATGCTCTATCAACATATTCGATCCATGACAAACACAACTTTCAAAGCAGTAGCATCATCTTTGTACTGTTGTAACAGAGATGAAAGCAAAGGGTGTGTAAAGGGTTTAACCCTAAAAAGGCCGGGGGGGGGGGGTTGAATCAACCCCCCCCCCCCGACATTTTTCGCGACTACTCCCCGCGCGAAGTTTTTTGACCGCGCCGTTTGCTGACTTTCTACTTTCAAGTCTCGCGCATCTTTTTTTTTTTTTTTCGACACATGCCTAGTATGAAATATTTGTCTATCCCTCCTCCGCCCTCTTCACCCTCCTCAGCAAAACACTTTGTTTTATTTTTTTATTTTTTGCTCTTTTTACAAGTGAGCGCCTATAATTCCACTGTTTTTTCCCCACTTTGTCAAACAATAGAAGTCATACTGTAGTTTCCATATATGTATGTGTATATATATATATATATATATATGCAACCAGTGCGATGAACTCCGGGAGGGCTGAATCGGGAGCGAAGGTGGGATATACAGTACATCTTTTTCGAACAATAGCCCGGTTTATTCGTGTATCCAAATAATAAATGACGCTTTCCCTAGGACTTTGGAATGAAGTGGTTTTTTTTTTCTTCTTATTTCCTTGTCACCTTTTGTAAGCATGGTATCTAGTTCACATACAGCTGCTGCCCCGTCTGCCCCTGCGAGGGCTGTCAGTATTACTATATTGTTCACTCATTTCAGCAGTTGTCCGACATGTGTAATGTCAGCATATTATTTTAACTTAATTGATTATGCCCCTTGTGTATGATGTACAATGAATGTTAGACTTCCGGGCCTTGATAATTATTATGATACTACATAACGATTTAAGAAATGAAAGGGGTTTTGTTTTTACACGCATTTATTATGCATTCACTATATTTTCATCCTATAAATCAATGATTATTTCCTACAAACAACGATTAATTTTTCCAAATTCGGGAGCTATCTCTATCTCCATGTCCGTTTATATGTTTTGCACTGGTTCTGTCAAAGTTCTTTTACAGGCTTTGACTATTCGTTTGTACGCTTTCTTCCTGTGTTGTTTATGTATTCTATGTTCTTTGATTATGTTGCCTAAAGTCTATGTTTTCGTGAATTTGCCTACTCGCTGTACTATCCGTGAACCCGGAATTGTTCGTGCATCTTTTGTGCCAAAAATTTTCATTCCTTTGCTAACTCGTCAGTTGACATGCTGACATTTTGACATGTTGACAGTTGACATGGCTAATCGACTTAATGCAGCATTTGATTCCCTAGATGATGATGAACTCTTTGATCTGTTTAGACGTTCCCCTTCGGAATTAAGTCGGAATAAGTCACAATCGTCTGCTTTTTTTGACGATCTTATTGCCAATAATGTAAACTCATCTTTAAAAGATATATATAATGATTTTGATTTTGAATATGACTCCCCTCAAATTCCTTATAAATATGTAACTGTTGATCAGTTTAAAGATTATACAAAAAGTTCTTCACAAAGTATATTTTCCATGTTACATCTAAATATAAGGAGTATTAATAAACTTTTTGATGAATTACAGATATTATTAGATAATCAAAATAAACAACAAATTTCAGTAATAGGTTTAACTGAAACATGGTTATCATTTGACGTAAATTTGCCGCATGCATTAAATGGTTATAATTTTATTGTTAATAATAGAGTAAACAGGAAGGGTGGTGGAGTCGCTTTCTATTTATATAAAAAAAAAATGAATTTAGTGTTTGTGATGAATTAAATGTAATGAATGGAATTGTAGAGACTTTGTTCGTGGAAATTTGTATTCCGCAAAGTAAGAATATTATAATTGGTATTGTTTATAGACCCCCAAGTTCTAGTTCCAAAGATTTTTTGAATTGTATGACAAATTTATTAAAAAGTCCTCTATTTATCAATAAAAGCATTTTCATAACGGGTGATTTTAATATTGATTTGATTAAGAAGTTCAAGTTCAAGTTTAAGTTCAAGTTCAATCATAGTTTATTTCCAATCAAAGAAATGATGATAACACATCTCAAGAATTTCTTGAAATGTTTTTGTCAGCCTCTTTCTTGCCATCAATTTCGAAGCTAACTCGTGTTAGTATACAAATCACTCCGCAACACTCCTTGATAATATTTTTTCTTATTCTGTGCAGATTTTAAATTCTGCTATAATTTTATCTGATATAACTGATCATTTCCCTGTTACAACATGTTTTGATCTTAAACATTTGGTTAATAAGTTCCAGTTTTCTTCATTTAGACGTAGAGCTTCACCGGAAAATTTGGCTAGCCTTGGTGCTTGGGTAGATAGGGCTGACTGGTCTAGTGTTTATGATAATGACGACGTTAATGCATCATTTGAAACTTTTTCAGGGATTATGAATAAATATTTAGATGAATATATTCCTAGATTAAAAGATAAGTCAGTTAATTATAAAACGTCTCCTAAACTTCCATGGATTTCAAAATCTGTTCTTCGTTCAATAAATAGGAAATATAGGCTATACTATAAATTCAAAATGAAAAAAAAAGTCAAAAAATAAATACCTTCGTAAAAAAAAAAATATCTTAACGAAGATTATACGGTTGGAAAAGAGGAAATATTATATGATTCAGTTAGAAAAATATAAACATGATATAAAGAATACATGGAAGGTATTGAAGCAGACTATGAATATATCAAAAAAGAAATTAAATATTACAACGCTAAAACATGATAATAAAATTGTTGAAGATCCTAATGATATAGTTAATATTCTTAACTCTTATTTTTCAATGATTGGGGAAAATCTGGCAGAAAAAGTACCACAGTCAAATACGCATTTTTCTACTAGGTCAACCTAATTCTAGTTCTTTTTTTTGTTCCAACTACCAAATATGAAATAATAGATATTGTTACTGCAATATAGAAGTAATTTTATTCTAAAGGGAATTATATTATCAATTGCCGACCCATTTTCACATAATTATTTTCAATAAATCTATACTAAGGTTTTTCCTTTATTTAAGATAGGAGATGAATTTGATGTAAGTAATGGTAAGTAATTATGGACCCATTTCTTTGCTTTCATCCTTATCTAAGATTTTGGAAAAATTGGTGTTTGTAAGAAATATTAATTTTCTTAATTTTCATAATGTTTTTACAAATTCTCAATTTGGGTTTCGTCAGAAACACAGTACCATTCATGCCCTCTTGAAGTTTATTGACCACGCACGCCGCTCATACTATTGATAATCATTCTCATCTTATTGGTATCTTCCTGGACTTCTCCAAGGCCTTCGATACCATAAATCATGACATTTATATAACATTGACTAGCCTCGAGGGAGATACCAGAAAATATTGCCCAAACTGAAAGAATATTGCCCGAGTCGAAGACTCGGGAAATATTCTTTCAGTGCGGGCAATATCTATTTGGTATCTCCCTCAAGGCCAGTCAATATCATAATTATTACCTATCCCCTAGGTAAATTAGGAAAATATGTGAATACGGCTATACACTATGATATAGATCAAGCCACATTTGACTACCTGTAGATCATCACCAACATGTCGAATAATTGAATATTGTTCAATGTATAATCTTTCAACTCCAACTTCAAAGGTACATAATATGATTATGTAGTTGTAACAGGCGAACTTCAAACATTCTGAACGCTTTTACACTTTATTTTGCTTCTGTTTCAATTTGGATAGTTGTAATAACTGATGGCCACTGTGCAGTTATTGAACACAAATGGACTATCATTGACGTGTAGTGCTGCTAGAAGTGGTCGACCTTGTATGAGTTGATTTATCGGCGTTCTTCTGCGGTGCGTGTAATCGTCACGCAGCGACGTTCTTGAATGTTTTCTCATCGTGGTCGATCGGAATGTTTACATGTAAAGCAGGGAGGTGGGAAGAGAGATTCCACTCCTTCTCTTCCCACCTCCTGTTTTGCAGTGCACTCCCGTTATAACGAACACGGTTATAACAAAATTCTGGTTATAACGAAGTAAAAATTTGGGCTGCAATGTCCTCCGCTCTATGTAATTCTATTGTTTATTTGTTCTGTTATAACAAAATTCCGATATAACAAAAGAAAACTGCCGGTCCCGAGGATTTCGTTACAACAGGAATCCACTGTATATGTAAAACCCCGGATGCTCGTGATATGCTCTAATGTCGCCCGCTGAACTCCTGACCCTGCAAAATACCAACTGTAATTGCCTCGCAAAACTACCTCGTACAGGTAATAATCTATTATATAAATTGTCTCATTATGGAATACGGGGGAAGGCCTTGGAGTGGTTCAGGTGTTACCTACAAAATCGAAAACAGTATGTATCTCTGAACGAGAATGACTCAAATCTAGAATTTATTAAATGTGGCGTCCCACAGGGTAGATTATTGGGACCATTACTTTTTATTATTTATGACTTTTGTATATCATCTGATATACTCTCATTTATACTTTTTACTGATGATTCCAATGTTTTCTTTTCTCACCGAAATCCAGATACTCTCGTACGCATTGTTAATTCCGAATTGAAAAAAAGTTACTCAGTGGATAAGAGCTAATAAATTATCACTTAATCTCCAGAAAACTAAGTATATGCTTTTTAGCAATTCCGTTGAAGCTTTGCGCACAAATATCATTTTTGATGACACCCTGCTAGAACGCGTATCTCATATAAAATTCCTTGGTATCACAGTGGACGATAAACTTTCATGGAGACCGCACATTATTAACAGTAGTACAATAATTTCACGTAATATTGGTATCATATTATAGACTCAAGTCTCATATTCCAATGTCCTCTTTGTTGACCTTGTATTTTTCTCTAATTTTACCGTATCTTAATTACGGACTCCCAGCATGGGGTAGTGCCCATCAAACTTTACTAGATAAATTACTGTTACTGCAAAAAAAGGCACTTCGTATTATTTGCGGCGTCCCGCCACGTTCCCATTCAGAGCCATTGTTTACTAAATATAAGATTTTGAAAATTAAAGATTTGTATTTTTTTCAGCTTGGTCAGTTTATGTTTAATTACAATGCAAATGCACTTCCCAGTATTTTAATTCAATCTTTCCACGGAACCAGTTTTTTCATAATTATCCCACTAGGCAATCTAATGAGTTTCATCTGCCCCTTGTGGAGCTGGGAAATGTGCAAACGCCGGGAAATGTGCAAACGCCTGGAAATGTGCAAACGTCTCGCCGGGAAATGTGCAAACGCCGGGAAATGTGCAAACGTCTTGCCGGGAAATGTGCAAATCTCTAAATTTCATCAACGGGAAATGTGCAAACGTGACGCCGGGAAATGTGCAAATGTTAAATTTTGTCGGGAAATGTGCAAAACGTCGCCGGGAAATGTGTAAACCATTCATTTCACCTATATTATGTAGAGATGGAAGAGAATGTTCTCTCAATCAAAGCTGCGCACGAACCATTACCATCTTTACCACCTGTCTTAGCGACCATCTGTCTTGTTTTTTTTAATTACATTTTCAGCATTTTCTTGCAAACCCTACAACGAATTTTCACCAGATTTGGCAGATAACACCTTAATGGTGATATGATCGTAATTTGTCAAAATAACCCCCCCCCCCACACCAGTCCTAAGGAGGGGGGGGGGGGAGGAGTTGAAGCCTCAGAGTCAACGCTTGATTTTTTTTTCTTCATCTGTCGAACCGAAAAAGAAAGAGCTAAGTTAGGTTTGATTATGGCGGACCCAGGGGTGCCCTGATCGGGGGTGAGGGGGAGGAGGGGGATTTTCCACATTTTCAGCACATTCTCGAAAAATCTAGGACGGATTTTCACCCAACTTGTGAAATACAGTCATATTTATGGTAATATAATCTTGATTTGTTAAAATGCCCCCCCCCCCCCATCGCCGAAGGGGGGGGGGGGGGGTTAAAGCTTCACTTTTAACATCCCAAAAATCTGGATTTTTATTTTTTTAAATCTTCTTCTGTCAAACCGAAAAAGATAGATCTAAGTTAGTGCTATGAAGACATTAACGTGATGAATGAATGAAATTTCATGTTTAATTATGGCGGATCAAGGGGTGCCCAGATCGGGGGGGGGGGGGGGGTGATGGGTGGAGGGGGATATTCCACATTTTTAGGATCTTATTCTTGAAATATCTATGAGGGATTTTCACCAAACTTGACAGATAGCAACATTATGGTAATAATTATGATCTTAATTTGTTCAAATGAGCCCCCCCCCCCTTCCCCTACCGCCGAAGGGGGGTGGGGCTGCGGGGGGTTGAAGCTTCAGCGTCCCTAAACTCTGGAATTTTTTTAATCTTCAGTCAAACCGAGTTAGTGCTATGAAGACACAGCGTTAATGAATGAAATTTTATGTTTGGTTATGGCGCGGATCAAGGGGTCTCCAGATCGAGGGGGGTGAGGGCAAGGAGAGGAATTTTCCACATTTTCAGCATCTTCTTGAAAAATCTAAGAAGGATTTTCACCAAAATAATTGGCAGATTGCGTCTTTACGGTGATATGCACTTAATTTGTTAAAAAATGAGCCCCCTCCCATACACACACACATACGCGCACCGCTTAAGGGGGGGGGGGGTGAAGCCTCGGAGTCCCTAAACTCAATTTTCATCTTCTGTCAAACCGGAAAAGAGAGCTTAGTTAGTGCTATGAAGACATTAATGCATGAAATTTTATTTCACGTTTGATAAGTGGTGGATCGAGGGGTGTCCTTATGGGGGGGGGGGGGGGGTGAGGGGGGGGGGGGAGGAGGGGGGATTTTCACATATTCTGCATCCTCTTGGGAAATCTTTGACGGATTTTCACCCAACGTGGGAGGTAGCATCTCTAGGGTAATAGAATCCCACTTTGTTCGAAGGGGCAACAAGTCCAAGTTGTTCCCCTTCCCCAAAGCTAGGGATAAGACCAGGGTAGCCCCCACGTCATTTAGTAAGCAGACGTGAAATTTCATCAAAGTAGTGATCTACCTTCTAAAAATGTGATAAAATTGTGTTCTATTACTCTTGGTTGTATAAAAAAGTTCTTTAAAAAGTATGTATTCCGTTTTTTTTTTCATATGTGTAGGGTTTTCAATAAAATTCTGAATTCCACCCGAACGACCCCACCCCCTCGTCTTGGTCTCTTTCAAGTTCAAGGGGCGGAGATGGGGTAGGGGGCTCCATCTCCTCCCACCTTAGGGGTTGGGGCAGTGCTCATTTAGACAAATTGAGGTCATATCACCAGATAAATACGCTTCGCTACGTTTCAAGCTTGGCAAATAATATCTATTATATAAGGGTTTCAAGAAGAAGCTGAATATGTGACAAATCCGCCTCCGCCGCACTTAACATTAATTCATGAATTAACTTACCATAACAGGCACTAGCACTCTATTAGCTCCATCATTTTTGTATAGAAGTTTTTTTTTTTTTTTTTTTTTTTTTTTTTTTTTTTTTTTTTTTTTTTTTAAAGCTGATATATGATTCTATTATCCGAGGGATGCGTCTTGAGTTTTCAGGAAAAAGGCAAAAAATGTGAAAATTAAGCCTCCTTCCTACCCACTCCCCTTTTTGGGCATCCCTTCATCTGTCATAGTAAACTTGAACCTACATCATGCATTAACTGTATTTACAGTACTATCACCATAAAGATGCTATCTGCCAAGTTTGGTGAAAATTCGTCATAGATTTTTCAAGAAGATGGAGGAAATTGTGAAAATCCCCCTCCTCCCCCTAGTTACAGCTCGTTATTCCGAAGGTTCGTTATTCCGAAGGCTCTTTATTCCTAAGATTCGTTATTCCGAAGGTTCATTGTTCCGAATTTCATTTACGGATTAACCAGTTTTCGGAATAACGAACCTTCGGAATAACGCCACAAATTTTCGGATTAACGAACCTCTAGGTATAGGGACTTTGCGTGTTTCGGATTAACGACTCAGGGTGGGATTTCACGGGGCACGCGAACGATTTGCGAAGGACGCGAATGGCAAAATCCAGCATTCGCATTTTGGTCTGCAAAAGATCGCCAAACGAACGTGAGGGTTCGGAAGCGTCGTCAATTGTTCGCGAATGTCGTTTTTAGGGTGGGATTTCACGGAGCACGCGAACGATTTGCGAAGGACGCGAATGACAAAATCCAGCATTCGGAAAAGTTTTTCTCCGAATGTTTTCCGACAATGAAGCCGAAAACTATTCTTGCGCAATTTGTACAAAGTTTCCGCGACGTATGTGCGAATGTCGTGTGTATCATTGCTAAGGGTGGGATTTCACGGAGCACGCGAACGATTTGCGAAGGACGCGAATGGCAAAATCCAGCATTCGCATTTTGGTCTGCAAAAGATCGCCAAACGAACGTGAGGGTTCGGAAGCGTCGTCAATTGTTCGCGAATGTCGTTTTTACTTCGGCGAGAATTTCAAAAAAGTTTGAAATTTTCTGCGAACCTTTTCCGCACACTTGGTCGTGATTTGCTCGTGAATTGTTCTTGAAAGTGTCTTTAAAGCCTCGTCATATGCGCAAGACCTTCGCAAGACACGCGCGATGTTCGCAAAATGTTCGTGAAACCCCAAACAGACTCCGAAACTTTGGAGAATGTCTCGCGTATGTTACGCGAAATCTGCGAAGTTTTTCCGATCATTTTACGACGTAATCGCAAACTGTTCGCGTACCTTTTGAGACATTCTCGCGAACGTTTAGCGCACGTTTGGGGGATGTATGACCTTAATTGACCTATATGTACGTTTTCTACAAATGAAAATCGTAGCATACACCTAAACATCGAACAATTATTAACAACTATAGTAACAAAAGAAATTAAAGACTAGCAAAGAGAAAGAAGTGTTTGATATACAAAATAAATCACAGAATACAGTTGAAATTAATCTAAAGTATGTAAAATGTCATTTGAAGTAAAGAGATTATGTGTTGGAGGAACTGCAAAAAAAAAATCATATGCTTTACTAGTGGAGGAGATACGTCCTAGGAAAAAAAAAATGTAGGCAAGCACACAATAGAAAAATGAGAGAAAAAGAAAGGAGATATAGAGGAAAGAAAAAAAAAGATCAACTCAAGACAGCTTCCACCTCTCCTTGGGTACATTTTCTCCCATGATTATTGAAAATTTTTCGTTGTTCGCATTTCCGTCGCGTGTTCTTCGTGTACGTAACATGCTGCACTTTAGCAATGATACACACGACATTCGCACATACGTCGTGGAAACTTCGCACAAATTGCGCAAGAATAGTTTTCGGCTTCATTGTCGGAAAACATTCGGAGAAAAACTTTTCCGAATGTTGGATTTTGTCATTCGCGTCCTTCGCAAATCGTTCGCGTGCTTTGCGAAGGACGCGAATGACAAAATCCAACATTCAGAAAAGTTTTTTCACCGAATGTTTTCCGACAATGAAGCCGAAAACTATTCTTGCGCAATTTGTGCGAAGTTTCCACGACGTATGTGCGAATGTCGTGTGTATCATTGCTAAAGTACAGCATGTTACGTACACGAAGAACACCCGACGGAAATGCGAACAACGAAACATTTTCAATAATTGTGGGAGAAAATGTACCCAAAGAGAGGTGGAAGCTGTCTTGAGTTGATTTTTTTTTCTTTCCTCTATTTCTCCTTTCTTTTTCTCTCATTTCTCTATCGTGTGCTTGCCTACATTTTTCCCTTGGACGTATCTCCACTAGTAAAGCATTTGATCTTTTTAATTTTTTTTTTTTTGCAGTTCCTCCAGGGCATAATCTTTATACTTCAAATAAAATTTTATATACTTTAGATTAACTTCAAGTGTATTCTGCGATTTTTTATATCAAACATTTCTTTCTCTTTGCTAGTATTTAATTTCTTTTGTTACTATAGTTGTTAATAATTACGATTTTTATTTGTAGAAAACGTATAGGTCATACATCCCCCAAACGTGCGCTAAACGTTCGCGAGAATGTCTCAAAAGGTACGCGAACAGTTTGCGATTACGTCGTAAAATGATCGGAAAAACTTCGCAGATTTCGCGTAACATACGCGAGACATTCTCCAAAGTCTCGGAGTCTGTTTGGGGTTTCACGAACATTTTGCGAACATCGCGCGTGTCTTGTGAAGGTCTTGCGCATATGACGAGGCTTTAAAGACACTTTCGAGAACAATTCACGAGCAAATGTGCGGAAAAGGTTCGCAGAAAATTTCAAACTTTTTTGAAATTCTCGCCGAAGTAAGGGTGGGATTTCACGGAGCACGCGAACGATTTGCGAAGGACGCGAATGACAAAATCCAACATTCGGAAAAGTTTTTCTCCGCATGTTTTTCGACAATGAAGCCGAAAACTATTCTTGCGCAATTTGTGCGAAGTTTCCACGACGTATGTGCGAATGTCGTGTGTATCATTGCTAAAGTACAGCATGTTACGTACACGAAGAACACGCGACGGAAATGCGAACAACGAAACATTTTCAATAATCATTGGAGAAAGAAACCCAAGGAGAGGTGGAAGCTGTCTTGAGTTGAATTTTTTTCTTTCCTCTATTTCTCCTTTCTTTTTCTCTCATTTCTCTATCGTGTGCTTGCCTACATTTTTTTTTTCCTAGGACATATCTCCACTAGTAAACCCTTTGATCTTTTTTTTGCAGTTCCTCCAACACATAATCTCTATAGTTCAAATGAAATTTTACATACTTTAGATTAATTGTAAGTGTATTCTACGATTTATTTTTGGTATATCAAACATTTATTTCTCCTTGCTAGTCTCATAGTTGTTAATAATTCTTTTGTTACTATAGTTCTTAATAATTGTTTGATGTTTAGATGTATGTTACGATTTTTATTTGTAGAAAACGTATAGGTCATACATCCCCCAAACGTGCGCTAAACGTTCGCAAGAATATCTCAAAAGGTACGCGAACAGTTTGCGATTACGTCGTAAAATGATCGGAAAAACTTCGCAGATTTCGCGTAACATACGCGAGACATTCTCCAAAGTTTCGGAGTCTGTTTGGGGTTTCACGAACATTTTTGCGAACATCGCGCGTGTCTTGCGAAGGTCTTGCGCATATGACGAGGCTTTAAAGACACTTTCGAGAACAATTCACGAGCAAATCACGACCAAGTGTGCGGAAAAGGTTCGCAAAAAATTTCAAACTTTTTTGAAATTCTCGCCGAAGTAAAAATGACATTCGCGAACAATTGACGACGCTTCCGGACCCTCACGTTCGTTTTTCGATCTTTTGCAGACTAAAATACGAATGCTGGATTTTGCTATTCGCGTCCTTCGCAAATCGTTCGCGTGCTCCGTGAAATCCCACCCTTAGGAATAACGAACCTTCGGAATAACGAACAGCACCCCCTCCCCCTCACCCTCACCTACCCCCGATCAGAGCACCCCTAGACCCGTCATTATAATCAAACATGAGATTTCGGTCATTAATGTCTTTACAGCACTAACTTTTTCTGTTCGACAGAAGTAAAAAAAAAACAAAAAAAAAATCAAGAAAATACGGACTCTGTGAGGGTTCAACCCCCCCCCCCCCCCGACGACACAATAAATATACTATCTGCCAAGCTTGGTGAAAATCCGTCATAGATTTTACAAGACTATGCAGAAATGTGGAAAATCCCCCTCCTCCCCCTCACACAGCTTATCAGGGCACTCCTGGACCCGTCATAATCAAACCTGAAATTTTAGTAACTATAGTGTCTTCATATAACGTAGTTCCATATTCTTCGGTTCAACAGAAGAAGATTACAAATTCCAGAGTTTAGGGACCTGAAACTTCAACTCCTCCCTCCCCCCCCCCTTTTGGCGGTGGGAGGGGGTGGGGCTCATTTTACCATATAAGACCATATCACCGTAAAGATCGTATCTGCTAAGTTTGGTAAAAATCCTTCTTGAGAATCATCAAGAAGATGCAGTAAATGTGGACAATCCCCCTCCTCTCCATCACTTCCCCTCCCCCATCCCCAATCAGGGCACCCCTGGATCCGCCATAATCAAACATGAAATTTCAGTCATTACTGTCTTCAAGGCACTAACTTAGCTCTATCTTCTTCTTTTTTTTTTTGTTCGACAGAAAAAGATTTTTAAAAATCCAGAGTTTAGGGACTCTGAGGCTTCAACTCCCCCTCCTTTCGGCCGGGGAGGGGGGGGGGAGGATTGGGGGCTAATTTCAATTCATAAAGATCATATCACCGTATAATGAGGCTATCTGACAAGTTTAGTGAAAATCTGTCCTAGACTTTTCAAGAAGATACTGACAACGTAGAAAATGCCTCTCCTCCCCTCACCCCCCCCCCCCCCCCCGCGCGATCCGGACGCCCCTGGATCCGTCATAATCAAACATGCAATTTCAGTCATTAATGTCTTCATAGCACTAGATTAGGGACTCTGAGGCTTCAATTTGAAGACTCCTCCCCACTTATGGGCCCGTGCCCTGCATCCCTGGATCTGCCATTAAACGTGAACTCCTGTCATCAATATCTTGAAAGAACCAACCTAGCTCATTCTTATTTGGTTATATAATACAAGAAGAATTTCGATAATACCGTAGTTCTGGGACTTTGAGGCCCCCTCCCCTTTTTCAGGGGGGGGGGGAGGGGGAGGTGGCTACTATTATAAACAAATTGAGATCCCATTGCCATAATCGTGCTACCTGCCAATTTTGTTAAAAATCTGTCAAGGATTTCATTAAGAAAATCTAAATGGGGGAAGTTAATGGGCAGTTTTGATATGGAGTTTATCTACTATCTTTATACACAATATCGCTAAAGTAAATGATTTGCACATTTCCCGGCAAAATTGAACTTTTGCACATTTCCTGGCGTCATGTTTGCACATTTCCCGTTGATGAAATTTGCACATTTCCCGGCGAGACGTTTGCACATTCCCGGCGTTTGCATATTTCCTGGCAAGACGTTTGCACATTTCCCGGCGTTTGCACATTTCCCGGCGAGACGTTTGCACAATTCCCGGCGTTTGCACATTTCCCGGCGTTTGCACATTTCCCGGCTCCACACCCCTCCTGAGAACTTTATTAGCTCAGAGTATACATTTATATACACCGGTCCTAGATTTTGGAATTCATTAAGCTGTGAAATAAAAAATTCCCCTTCTTTGCATTCTTTTAAGCGCAAGTTGAAATCATTTCTGTTAAATCCTCTTTGATATATTTCTTTATTAGTTAGATCTCATCAACCTCAGGGTTCATCATCCATCCACCAATCTTTCGATTACTGACTTCACTATTAACACTAGTCTTAATTCTGGATTTTTCCCCTTGTCACTGAAGAAGGCAGTTGTGACACCACTTCGCAAGAAAAATGATGTTTCTGCAGACGAATTGTCTAACTATCGTCCAATTGCAAACCTCTGTTTCATAGGGAAGTTAATTGAGAAAGCTGCAGTCCAACAAATACAGGAATACTTATCGGCAAACAATCTGCACAACCCGTTTCAGGCAGCCTACAAGTCACACAACAGTGTGGAAACTGCTCTGCTCAAAGTTCAGAATGACATTCTGGTTTCCTTGATGAAAAAAATGAAGTCTTGCTGGTCCTGTTAGATTTCAGTGCAGCATTTGACTTAATTGATCACAAGACCTTGCTAAACCGTTTAAAATATCTGTATGGCATAGATGGGACTGTACTGAATTGGATATCATCGTACCTTTCCCAACGTTCACATGTTGTGAAGGTTAACGATTCTCTGTCCCAACCAATAGATGATAAGTGTGGGGTGCCTCAGGGCTCGATTATCGGACCGTTGCTCTATACATTATACAGCTCTCCAATAACAGCAATTATCAAATCTCATGGTCTGGAGACAATAGTACGCTGACGATACCCAAATGTATCTAACTTTCAGACCACAACATCTACAGAGTGCCATAAGCAGGATCAATGACTGTCTTGCTGATGTTCTTTCATGGACTGACAAAAACTGTTTGAAAATCAATCCACAGAAGACTGAACTAATACACTTTTCGTCGAGATTTAATCCTGCGTCTTCACCAGCATGTATTGTAGTGGGTGGACTGGATGTACATGAAACAACCAAAGCACGCAACTTGGGTGTACACATGGATCAACACCTTCAATTGAAAGAACATGTTAAAATTATGACTCAATCTGCAATGTGTGCATTAAAGAGAATAGGGAAAATACGAAATTATTTGTGCGAAAAAACCACTGAAAAGTTAATCCATGCATTTGTTTCTTCTACAATTGATTTTTGTAATTCCCTTCTATTTGGCCTGCCCGAAAAAAAACATAAGAAAACTCCAAATTGTTCAAAATTGCGCCGCCCGACTTGTAATGCGAGCAAAAGGAAGAGATCCCATAACACCCTTGTTGTCACACCTGCATTGGTTGCCTGTAGATAAGAGAATCATGTTTAAGATCCTTGCATTATGTCATAAAACATTGATAAATAAGTCTCCAACATATTTGTCTGACATGATCATTGAATATATTCCACAAAGAAATCTACGATCTTCTAGCCAGAATTTATTAGTTATACCAGCAACCAAAACATGTTCATATGGGGATCGGGCTTTTCAGTCAGCAGCACCTGTACTCTGGAACAAATTACCAAGTCAACTTAGGGCCATCACATGTACTCACTTTTTCCTCAAGTCCTTAAAAACATATTTGTTTTGTTATTAAATGATTATGATAAGTTGTATTTTGTATGTTTAATTATATTGTTTTGTTAAAATTATGTAAGTTGTAGTTTTTGGCACTCTACCCATTTATGTAAAGCGCATAGAGATTATGCGCTATATAAGCAGCTATTATTATCATTATTATCCAATATTACGTAATGGATTACGTGGATTATTATGTAATAGCATTTAAATCCTTGCACAGCTGCGTGCAGTACCAGCCCTCTGAAGCACATTCTCAATCACCCCCTGTTCCATATTACCCTAGTTCAGCGTGTAGGCATTCTCTCTTTTTTTTTTTTCTTTTCCTTTCTCTCTCTCAATTCTTTCCGGTTTTTTTTTTTTTTGTCAAGTCGTGTCATGTCTTTTGTATTTCTCCTGTCTTCTTCCGTTCTGTCGTAAATTCTATCTGTGATAAGTATTTGTAAATAAGTAATTCATAAGTTTGTTCATTTTTTGAGTGGTTCACAACATACAAGCTTGCTTTTTATTGGACCTCTCAGTTCTTTTTTTCTCAACTGAAGCATAACTTTGTACCTTTTTGCCAGTATGCATTCTTTTGTTTATCTGTATCATTTATCTTTTACAAAGTCGAATGTTTATGTTTATGATGAAATTCCAAATTTATTATGCGTTATGTTTTGTTGGAAAAAGAAGAATGAAAAATAAATGAATTGAATTGAATTGAACTGACACCATTTTCGCGAAAATCGTGCATACCGTTACGACGCTGCATGACGTTTTATACACGCCTGTCAGACCGAAAATGGCTCAAAAACGTGATTTTGTGTATAAAGTCTATGCAAATGGAGTTTTCTCTTCTTATTCATAAAGATATGATTTTTTTTTCACTTTCATAGGCTGAAACAAATCTATTTTAGCATGATTATGCTTGAAATAGGTTCTGTCATAAATTTTGCAAAAAAACATGATAAAACAAAAGGTCGAAAAACATAGAAATACATAAGAAATTCATAAAACAATAAAATACATAAGAAATTGATTTCGATACCAATTTTTTTTTTCAAATACATTGTTAGGAATACTACAAAGAATGTTTTCACCAAAAATTATGATTCTAGGAGCTTTAATTTGTGATTTAGAGCAAAATGTAAGATTTTATGCATATATTAGCATAATTAATTATCATGACGAAAATTTCCATTTCTTTTTGTATAGCTTGGTAGAATACGCCACAGGTAATGCACGTGCCAAGTTTCATGGCGATTGCGCGATCGATGGCCGAGATCTCGGGGGGGGGGGGGGTTGAATCAACCCCTCCCCGGCCACACTAAACACCCAAAAAAGCCCGTCCTGGTTAGGGTTTAAGAAATAAAAAGGACACTATAAGACACACCTAATCACAATATTTTACCACCAAAAGAAAAGTTCTTGAAAAACTGCCCACAACACAATTTCCCACTTGTTCTATGATCTCAAACTTTAGAATAATGAAGAAGAAGAATTGGTCTCTCTAAAAATATGAAAAACTAAAGAGAGACCGTTTTGACCCGTTTCACCTATTACACCTATTTTAAGTCCTCACACGAAGTCAGTGCCTACAACTTTTTGTTGGCTTTGTGATGCACGATAATAAATCATCAGGAATTGAACAGCTCTGTCAGTGTCTGTGTGCATAATGTACACTATTGAAATTCAGTTCAATTCAATTTCAATTTAGTGCATATGAATTGATGAACTTTCTGCATTGAATACAGTATTATATTGCAACTGAAATACAGTAATTTCTTTTTACCTTCAAGACATAAATCATACAGTGCATACATCCAAACATAGTTGAGATATACGTGTACAGATTGAAGAAAGAATAAGAAAACACGTCCATTGGGAACCACTCGGGATAGAGTGAATCAAATGATCTGACTGAATAAATGGCGCATGTTTTTGGAGTGTAAATGCAGAAGACAGTCGTCAAATAAGCATATAACTTGAAGATACGACAGCCTTAACAGAGAGGGAAAAAACAAGAAAATGGGCAAAACATACATCTACCTATTGTATACTCATCGAAAACAAAAGAAAAAAAAAACATAGTCATTCTGGTATCACATTGCGACAACAAATATTGAATAGTAGGCCCTAAAGAGGCGAGTGAGGTGAGTGCTGGTGCAAGTGAATGAGCCCAGCAGGCGCACGATACGAGGGGCATTTTACAATGAAGATAACAAAACTTGACAGATATATTTAACAAATAATTTGGTGGAAAGAGACTGGAGGTATCAAAACATTAGAAGTAAGTTTTTTTTTTTTTTTTGGGGGGGGGGGTTGTTACGAAAGTCAGATATCAGCTAATCCCCATATTTGATATCATATGCTTTTTCAAGTTTGCTTTCAAAGAAAAAAAGTGATGTAAATGCTTTAATTCGTTGGAAAAATGGAAATATCCAACCCAGTCAAATTAGGTTGATCATTGTTAAGAGTAGTAACAGCTCTAATGCTTCTAGAACCACAAAATGTAGTCTATATACCAACACCATACTTAATAAGAAAAAAAAGAAAGAAGAAAGCCATAAAAAAAAAAGACCACAGTAGTTTCTTGTAATCTTTCTTTTCTTTTAATAACCACTGTCAACCTTCATTCTGGATGGATCAGAGTGCTGAATTCAGCATTGTCAAGAAGGCATGTTTAGTTTCTCATTAAACCGTCGTATGAAACGTTCACTCACCTTTGGAGTAGCTCCAGATTGGAAAGCTTCAAACATCGAATGGCGCTTTAGATAGCAGTTGGCTTATGATTATTACTAACACCAATGGTTGTAGGAGCTCCCTTTCCTCCGAGACACAAAAGCGTACTGCCTCTTTTGGACACCTGTGTAAGAATGTGATGTGTTGTCCAGATTATCGGGAAATCAGTCAATCTCAAAGGTTATATAGCAGGTGTTTCAACTCCTTCCAAGGATGTGGAGGAGGTAAGGGGTAAGGGGGGGGGGGGGCAGGGGGGGGGGGGGAGTTATGTGTCGGTCTCGTGGGCCTTGTTTGCTTAGTGTTGAACTCATGAGCCTGTAAGACTCGTGTGCTGTATAACTCGTAGGCTGTATGACTCTTGGGTGTCGGTCTCGTGACGTGTACCACATTATCTTCGAGGTCGAAGCGCACTAGTGATGATGATATCATTATGACGTGCATGTAGTCTGTGATAGTGTATAGGAATTCACGCACCATCATACATAATGTACATACATACCGGCGTAGTATACACACATAGGGCCTATACATACAAACATTCACAACATACACACTTAAGACGCATACTGAGGGTATGCTGTCATGTGTCTGGTGCTCATGCCTTTGTGTGAAGGCTACATTACTTGCTGGTTTGTGTATTCGTTTGAGTTTGTGATCGTGAGTGGATGTAGTGACAGTACAATGACAGTAATTTATTCTCATGCCACCCCATTAGGGTATTTGACAACACAATTTGAACATATAACATGAAACATATTTACACTTTGATGCAGATTTTTTAGACACCTTTTTACACTTTTATACATATTTACATCTAATCTAGTATGAAACTTATTTACACCGTATGATGAAACATATTCACATTGAAGTACTAGTATAGAATATTTTTACACAAAGAGGAAAAAGTCTGTATATTAAAGATAATTCTTTTATAGCCTTAGATAAGAAATAATGTGACATCAATGCATATCAATACAGCTAAAGGAGAACTTTAATAGTAAAACAGTGATGCGCAACAAGACGCCAGCAGTAACAGAAAACGAAAATTAACATTATAAAATTTGTTAAATGATTAGTCAAGCTTTTTTGATTAATCACATGAGTAAAGAATATCAAAAGTGAAGCATAATGGTATTGCAATATTTAGCCAGATTTAAAAGTGTGCCTAAGTTGGTTGTGTTGAATATTTCTGTGTGTGTGTGTGTGTGTGTGTGTGTTTGTGTGTGTGCGCGCGCACGCGAGTCGCGTAACGTTTGCATGATGTAAACGATATCATTGCCTCTCTTGTTTTTATTCCCCACTCACAGGTTCATGCACCCACGTCGATGTGACTGCAGTGCGACTGCCACGCTGAAAGGAAGGCCTACGTGACATTCCACATTTTTATCAAAATTAATCTTGGAAATTCATACGCTTTATCATAAACCTTTAATATGTGTGCTCAGCCCAGCTGCACTTAATTGACTGATAAGACTGGGTTTATCGAACACCCCACCCAACGTTGGTGAAGTGTGGTGGCTTAAAATTTCCGGTCAGTGCCTTGTTATGTTGAGCGCGATGTGTTATAGGCCTATATTCATTACACTGCAAAAAATGCGGTGTTAAAAGTGTAACACTAACCGGGTGTCAAACTGTGGGTGTTAAATGTGGTGTTAAAATGGGTACACCATTTGACACCCTTCGGTGTCAATTTAACGCCGACATTCTCTCATTCATTAATTTCTCCTGCAGAAAAAAGCAATTCGAGTGTGCAGGCGAGCACGTTCTCGAGATCACACCGACCCATTGTTTTTCCAGCTTAAATCCCTTCAGATAAAATTTTAATGACGTAAATTTTCTGCAAAAAGCTGTACTTATGTTTTGCCTCAAGTCAAACCTCTTGCCTCCAATATTAACAGAATGTTTCGGTCAAATTCAGAGATTCACTCTCATCCTACCAGACAATCCACAAATTCAATTGCTTTTATCTAACCCCAAAACTGCACTCACGCATCATTCTATCAGACACTCCGGCCCCGACACTTGGAATTCCCTTCCCACAGAAATTAAAAACCTGACCACTTAAAATATGTTGTCATTTACAGTCAGTCCGCAGCACCCGATAATTCGCTCGTATTTATTCAACTCGTATGCAAGCCCGCTCTAGGCTTGCATACGTAATAAGCTGCGTAAGGGGATTTTGTCCTTGGGCTTTCGGCAACAAAAATACACCTTATGTTCACAAATTTGGTATCAAATTCAAAGAAAATATGTAATCTATCGTCACATGTTACTCAAATTATTGTAAATGAAAAATATCATAGCGTAATTTGAGCTTGAAAAATGATGAAAAAAGTAATTCGTGCAGTACACGTTCAAGACGTCAAAAAATATCAAATTCACCTTGCGTCTCAATGAAAATGCTTTATTTGGTAGTCCATCTCCTAATCTTTGTATCCATGTAAATATCTTGACAATTTGTTGCTTAATCCGGTCAGGAACCAGTAAAATATACATCGATGTCAGTGCTGATCAGCTTGAAACCGTGTAATCTCAAGAGTAAGCTCTCTCATTGGACAGCGCTTGCATTCAGCGCTTGCATTACGTCATTACGCTGCTACATAACGGTTTCATGCCACTTGCGGTTTCTTGGCACGCGTGTAGTTCGAGCGCTGAATGCAAGCACTGTCCAATCAGAGAGCTCTTTATCGCGCCACTGTTGACTTTGTGTGGTGCGTACTTCCGGCTTAGGAGTGAATTTTACAGACATTTCAAAACGGAAAAACTAGTATAAATCATGATTGCGTCTCCTTGACTCCAATATATGATGAGCATCTAAGTTTCCTCTCTACGAAAAAGCCAAAATCAGAAACAACAGTTTCTTAATCCGGTCAGGAACCAAAAAAGAACTTTAGACGACAAAATCTTCCGTGAAAAGCAGGTAAAATTTACGCAAATTCAACTGATTATTTAGTCATGATAAGATCCGATGTTATACCCAAATTTAGTATCAAAATAAAGATCTAAGACTGGAGAACAATTTACCGTGACTTGTAGCCATGACAAATGTATGTACAAGTCGCTACACTGTGAAAACCATAGCCCTATCAAAGTCTCGCAAAATCTCGCACGACGAGATACCTTTCGAACGCAAAGATCGTCAACGAGAGTGCTGAATAAATCTTGCTGGATCGGCTCATTAGCATACGTGCTGCGGACTGACTGTTTAAGAAGGCTGTAAAACTTCACCTACTTAAGCAGTATTCCCTAGGATAACATTTTGATTTCTTTATTGTTATGTATCATAATCAAATGTATATGAGCATGTACGAGATACATGATGCATGTATGTATGCATACATAATTGATCTATTTATCTATCCATGGTTATGTATGTGTATACCTGTACTTTAGGATAGGTGCACACACATTATTATGTATATGAGCATGTATAATAGGTATGTATATCATGTGCCTTACCATTAATTTACTGTGCACATTTAACCACGATATTTTGTTATTTCATGTCAGATAACCACATGTAGAATGCTTTGTATTCATTTATTACTATTTTTCATAGTGCATATTCGATCATTACTACGGTAAAGGCAACGGAACGTGTTAACTTTAAGAGCAGATTTATTTATTATTATTATCAATACTATTATTGTAAAGTAGTTGGAGTGGTACACATACCCTCTGTAGTTTTCCCTTTTCCTCATACCCTTCCATCCCTCCCTTCCCCCCCCCCTCTCTCTCTCTCTATCCCTTATTCTATCCAGAGTAGCTAAGTATAGGGTCTCCATACCGTCAAGCCTCGGCTTATTTTGGAGACCCTTCTGTTTATGTTCCGTAAGCTGTTTGCCCTTGTTTTGTTTTGTACTAAAAACTACTATTATGTCGATATATTTGTCATAAATGGTTTGTACAAAATCATATCTGATGTAACGGAATTAAGCAGGAATATTTCAAATCAAATCATTTTTCTTTTTTTAACGGTTAGGCCTAATCTATTTTTGTGGGAACCACCTCTTGTTCGGGCAGTTGAGTATACTAACGATAACCCCTCACGCCATAACCCCCCCCCCCCCCCCCATACACAGTGCTTCTCGGAAAACCCTAATAACACGCCCACAGCCCCCGTTGCGTTCGAGACAAAGCTAAATTTCCAACACCCACAATTTTACAAAAAGAAATAGATGAAGACACTGGCGGAAACAAATGGCATATACAAACGATCGACATAAAGCACTGACTACAGTATGTGTGTACGTCGCCTTATCGACCTTATATTGTGTTATCATGAAGGACCCTACGTAGGGTCCATGGTGTTATGTATTTATTTTGGTCATTGATTTTTGTGGGAACCAACTCGGCGTGTACGGGCAAATCCCTCCTTCTATAGCTCCTCCCTCTTTTCCCATATTTTCCCTTATCATGATAAATGGGTCTTTTGATTTTGTATAGCTACGTATTATAATTATTCATACTTCGTTGGAAATCGAATAAATGAATGTAGTTACATGAAATGAAATGAAATTACATCTTGTACGAACACTGGGGTATTTTCTAAAGCGTGTTTGGTGATAACCTACAGCATGCGACGTGTTTTAACCCTATTTCAGTTTCAGTTTCACTAAATTTTATTTCTCCACTTGTACATAACAGAAAACAAGTACATCAATATCGAACATATATATTATTCACAAGTCATGAAAATATCATGAAAATCATGAAAAGTCATGAAAATAGCCATTTCAATGGCTACATGTCAATAGATTCTAATGATCTGCCCAAGAAATGCGGCGACCCGCTATTAAAATACATATAGGTAACACACTGCTCCTGCCAGTACTGAGACACAATTTATTGCCACATCAGCCGCGCTGAAGAGTTAATGATTTCGCAATAATGTACCGAAGGAACAAACACGGCGACATGTGTCTTAGTCTCAACCTTTCGATCGCCTAGTTTTTGGTAGTTTGTATAGTATGACATTTCCTATTTATGCAAAACATGATACATCAAAACCTCCAATAACTTTATGATTTCTCATACAATAAATCAGCAAGTCCGTCGTATATAATACAAACTTTTCTATAAATCTTCTATAATTTCAGTCGTGAACGGTGCCTGTATTTTAAGACTAAAACATGCGGGCGGGGATTCCCCTCGCTTCTGCTCCTCGTGCTGCTGCTGCTGCAGCTGCCTGAGTTCATGACACAACAAAACCAGTACACTGTACATTTGTATTAACGCGCAAGACAGTGTCTGAGGTTCTTTACGTGGCCTAGATGTATATATCTGTTACTAGTAAACGACTAGAAAAATCTAAGGTAAGTCTCTTGCATAATATCATGTTATAGATTCCTGACCGATTCAATTCAGCTGATGAAGCGTTCGCTCGGAGGTCATAGAAGTGACACGTTTTGATATTGATAGTGTCACATCAGACATACCATCATCTAACTATACACAGCCAAGTCGCTGTGAAAACGCGACTTACAGCGACTGGGCAGTGTATACACTGTAGTTAACTATCACCGAAAGTGTATTGCACAACGGGTCACACAGTCCAAGTGACTGACTTGATTGTTTTGCAAAGACGGTTGTATTCAGCTAAACTAATCCTTGGATACAGACAGTAGGCCTATTAATTTCTGAGATTGTCTCCGCCAGGTCTTCCTTCATTTGTGGTTGAGAGTATAACAAGGAATCAAAGCGGTAAAGCAATTTTGTGCAGCAGGAGACCTATATAGTTTAGTGTTGTGCATGGATCGTATAAGCAACATACTCTTCAGTTGAAGAGGTATTGGTTTTGTAAGCGCGCTATGATTACATTAGGGCCTAATAGGGAGCCTTAGATTTCCGGTGCGGACGTTTGAGAGGACGCTTGAGCTGGACGTTTCTCCTCTTCACTGCGTCGTGTTGAAAAGCAGCTTTAGATTACGCCGAGACGCAACCAGTGATTTTCCCCAGTAGGCCCAGAGGAGAAAAATCTCTTTGAACGCAACCAGATCGGTGCATGAAGTAGCTCTCTACGTCGTGAATTGAGCGGACGTAAAAATAGCCCAGAACGCGTAGTGAAAACTCGGGACAACGCGAGCTATAAATAGATCGCGTCTATCATAAGGCCAAAAAAAAAAATGGTTTGTTTGCCCTTCGCGACCGACCGAAAATCACGGAAATTTCGGGTCGCGTTTTTTTTTTTTTTTTTTTTTTTTGCTCTTTCAAGTTTATTTTTTTCCACAAATTTCATCTTCTACAAATTTGTGAATGGTTTTAAACCCAAAATTATCCATTTTAAGTTAGAGAAAGAATAAAAAAAGTCTAAAAATGTTTGTTTTTTCATCTCATCGACCCGTCGTAATTGTGTTTGGGCCGCGCAGGTCCACAGGCTACGTTTTATAGCATGCATTGGATGCTACAATGTAGCTACCTTTTTGGCTCACATGCGTGCACGCGCACGAAATCCAATCAATGCATGTATTATGCACTTAGTACAGGGCTGCACACTGGCGACCAGTTATTCGCGCTAGCTTGAGCATTGGCGCTGCTCACGCACTGCCATGCCATGCAATACATGCAAAGCATGTACAGTGTAACTGCTTTTCGTTTGCTTGCGATCGGTCATGCCAGACAAGAAGCATTGCACGCATTTCTGGGTTATTCAAAGAGGTTCTATCATTTTACTCACGATCCGATCCCGGCTTCGCAGCAGCGTGGCAGTTGACATGTTAGAACTAATTTACTTGTGTCGATTTTTAGAAAAGTGAAAACATATTCGATATTCAGCGATACAGTAAATGGATCTGATTGCGTTCAGTTTCATTTTACACAGTCATTTCACAAAATATTTTAATGAATATTTTCATTCGTTCAGAATGATCTCACAATGAAGATAGGCGCAAAAAGGATCACGAAATCGGCCCTTCCGTGTACTTTTTAAGAACGCATGCACAAAATGTGAAGAGATAATTCTAGGGAGAAAAAAAAAAAATCATGAAAATTAATCATCGCAGTCCAGCTTACATATTTGAGGTAGAAATCGTCCCAAAAAGGATCATGAATTCGGCCGGCCGCGTCGTACACACCTTTCAAAAGCTCATGTACGAAATTCGAAGAGATTGTAGAGGAGAAAAAAAAAATAAAGGACACATATGGTACGTGCATCATAAAAGATTACAGCCGAATAAAAATTCATGAAATCAACGCAATCCCGTTGAAATTTGAGGAAATAATAGGCGCAAAAAGGATCTTGAATTCAGTCCTGCATGCCGTGTTGGTTATCAAAACGCATGCACAAATGGGACGAGATTATCGGGAGAAAAATTAAAAAAAAACTCATTTTTACCCTTCTGGTGCGTGCATTACAAAAGATTACATCCGAAGTAATTAATGAAATCGCCACAAACCCGCTGATATTTGAGGTAGAAATAGGCGCAAAAAGGAACGTGAATTCGGCCGTGTCGTATACCTTTTAAGAACGCATGTACGAAATGGGAAGAGATTAGCGGGAGAAAAATAAAGGACACATTTTCATCCCCTTTTGGCGCTTGCATCATATAGATTACAGCCGAGTAGTAATTCATGAAAATTTCGCAATCCCGTTGAAATTTGAGTAAACAATAATAGGCGCAAAAAGAATCTCGAATTCGGCCCTGCATGCAGTGTATAGTTTTGAAAACGCATGCACAAATGTGAAGAGATTATCGGGAGAAAAATAAAGAACGCATTTTCAACCCTTCTGGTGCATGTATCACAAAAGATTACAGCCGAATAATAATTCATAAAGTCATCGCAATCCCGTTGAAGTTTGAGGAAACAACAGGCGCAAAAAGAATCATGATTTTCGGCCGTGTCGTATATCTTTTAAGAACGCATTTACGGAATGCGAAGAGATTATGGGGAGAAAAATAAAGAACGCATTTTCAACCATTCTAGCTGGTGCGTGCATCACAAAAGATTACATCCGAAGTAATTTATGAAATCGTCACAATCCCGCTGACATTTGGGGTAGAAATAGGCGCAAAAAAGTATCATGAATTCGGCCGTGTGGTACATCTTTTAAGAACGCACTTACGAAATTCGAAGAGTTTATCGGGAAAAAATAAAGGACGCATTTTCAACCCCTTTTGGCGCGTGCATCGTAAAATATTACAGCCGAAATAATTTATGAAATCGTCACAATCCCGCTAATATTTGAGGTGGAAATGGGCGCAAAAAGGATTGCGAATTCGGCCCTGCATGTCGTGTACCTTTCAAGAACGCATGCAAATGCGAAGAGATTATCGGGAGAAAAATAAAGAACCCCTTGTATCGCGTGCATCAGAAAATATCACAGCTAAAATAATTAATTAAATCATCGCAATCCAACTGACCACCAAGAGCAGGTTACGCAGCAAGTTCGTGCGCTGATGTTTAGAAAAAGTCACAAACGCATTTGATACAATCTGATCTTGTTCATTATCATTTTACACTAATTCACAAACAAACATTCTAA
This sequence comes from Diadema setosum, assembly GCF_964275005.1. Taxonomy (NCBI): domain Eukaryota; kingdom Metazoa; phylum Echinodermata; class Echinoidea; order Diadematoida; family Diadematidae; genus Diadema; species Diadema setosum. Next base: position 13,928,830 of record NC_092705.1, on the reverse strand, counting down.
TTTTTTCCTGTCTTTATTTTTAAATTTCTTGTGCAATAAATAATGCAAGTTTAAAAAAAAAAAATATTAATCTGTAAAATGTACATGAGTGGGGGGGGGGGGTACAATAAAATCCATAAAAAAAAACCAAGAAAATAAGTTTTCAAGTCATTTAATGATTTTTATGTTGTCGTTGTTGACCGGTAAATTTTCTGTTCGGACCTGTAAAAAATTGTAAAACGGGGCATTTACCGGTCCGACAGAGACAGGTCGGACCGGCAGAAAAAAATGGGTTAGTGTGCAGCCCTTCATAAGATGGCTACTTTTGCAGCATCCGTTACCAGCTGTCATGGCACCAAAACTGTTTGGAGTTCAGTTGCCAGCATCTCACTGGAAGATACTTTTTTGGAGCTGTTTGCAAAATTTAACAAAGATGAACGTTATTAGTGTTTGTCAGTGAGTGTTTCTGCCTCGCGTACCGGGCCCTGGCAAGACGTAAATTTGAATGAATCTCTTGGAGTTTTGAGTGCATTGACATGGAAAAAAGGGTACCCTGTATTTAAAAAAAAAAAAAAAAAAAAAAAAACGACCTACCGACCCTCTTGGGTTTTGACAATTAAGAGCAAACAAACAATTTTTTTTTTTTTGGCCTAATTAGCGATTTTGGCAATGCTCAGAACATGTTTTGGTTTTTTTTTTTTCCTCTGAACGTCCCCGTCGCGAAAATCTAAACCTCCGTATTTTCTCATTAATCGTTGCAGATTCGCAGAGGTGGATGTTGCACTGGTTGCATTAGTATAGTCAAAGATGATGAATTTTTTATCCCGCGTTTTCCGTTTGTTATTTACAAACACTGATTATTCGGGGCTTACAGCCAAATAAGCTTGCTTTTATAGGTCCCGTCATACTTCAATAATATTTATACAACCCGAACCGTTAATATCGATATTGACCAGGTGCCATCGAAACCATTGAGTGTATATAAAATGTGTGTTTATCCTTTTATTTGTATCGACAAACTACAGAGATTTCGTCTTCACATTATTTCCAATGTAACCTGATATGAGAAAATTACATATGAAATGAAATGAATTGAAATGAGTGTTGGTGTAACTTTGCAAAGGCAGCTCGCTATGAACTCGCACACAGCGAGTGGTGGACTCGCACACAGCCGAATCGGAGCGAGCTACGCTCGCAGCTCGCCGCTCGCGCGCTGTGTGTGCGAGTCCACTGCTCTCTGTGTTCGTGTCCTTAAATTACAGCGAGCTGCATTTGCAAAAGGCTAATGTTGGTTGTTACAGTGTAAGAGGCAATGTGTAATGCATTACAGAAACAACAAATCAGAATTAGGGGTTAATTATGTCAACATCAGTCAACCTCGCCTAAGTTGAAGCCAAAGGACCCGGAGAAAACCCTTGGACTTTTTAATAGGTAAATTTTGCCATACAGAATAAAATCGAAAACATGGATATATTCATCCGGGTAGGCTGTTTTCTTTGACTTATAGTCATGTTATCAGACTTATTCGAGGTCGACTTGGAAGATGATGACTGTAGTTTCTATCTTATGCGTAATGGAGAAATGGTAACTCCCCTTGCATTGAATTACAGTCAATATCACCTAAGTATATAAACCTTGCAAAAGCTGAAAAATTGGTTCAGTTACAGAAATAATCAATTATACTACAGTACCCCTATGGATATTCAAAATGAATAAAGTGTGTTAATTCTTTTGCGTAAGTCGAAATTCACATAAGTCGAAGGATTTCTCTGATCTCGTTGGATTTGTCTTAAGCAAGGTTGACTATAGGATGTGGTATACCTGATGGAAGCAGCGGGTAGATTAGCTTTTTTCATAACGTGTTCATTGTAACCGGTTTGAACTTCCAGAAATCATGGGAAACATGTACACGTACTTCACTGACATGACCGAGGCCCATGAAGATGAAGATAATGAATCCGATACTTCGGATCGTGTTCGGGATGCGATCAACAAACTTTCTCTTCTCGAGCTCACGTCTGATCTGAGCTCCGAGTTTAAGGCTGAGCTAGAGGAGGCACTGTCCCCATATGTGCTCGGCAAAGCCTTCAGAGCGGAATAGTAAGATTTCATTTTATTTATTTATTTATTTATTTATTTATCTATTTATTTATCTATTTATTCATTTATTTATTCATTCATTCATTCATTCATTTACCGGTATTTATTTATTTATTTGTTCAATTTGTATAGTATTCCATCATAAAGTTTTCACGCCTAATGTTTAGAACGACCTGCGTGAATGTTGGTTTAGCAGTGTGAGCATAGATATGATTGATTTTATTAACATTTGGTTCATAATATCCTAAGTTGCAGTGATAATATTTCTAGTAAAAGGCAGATGAAAAATGTTATTGCTGATAACACATCGAGCCACCATGCTCATGGTTTAAGCAGCTGAAAAATGATGATGAATATATATATATATATTCTTTATTCAACATTCTGCACTAAATCAATAAACATGGTAACACAAAATCACTGAGCTGCATGTCCCCATCAGGATTGTACAGGGACAAGGCAAAGACAAAATAAAAATCGAACACAGAAAACAATATCCAAACAAAATGATATCGAAAAGAATATCAGGGTTATGTCATCAACAATCTTTAAGCCAACTAAAAATGATCACAAACATCATTCCGACAGAATGGAAATTGTGAAGCTGTAATAGCACAATATCTTTAACTCATACATCTCCGTCACCTTATATACCCCTGTGAGGATTAGCTGAATCTGAATGTTGCCCGTCCGAATACACTCAATTCTATAGTCTTGAATGGGTTAAACTGTTTCATTGATTCTTCTTTCACTCGTCTATTCCCTCCTATACTCTGATCTCTCATCATTCTGCTTGAAGAGTAGAAAGACGAGACGTTGATAACACAACAATTATAGCAGTTGTGATTATGATAGCAATGATAATCTTAACAGTAAAGCTTGCACTGTTGTAGCAAGTCTTCTCATAACAGCATGTCTTAACAAGTAATCCCAATGGCATATAGAATGACAGGTAAAAGTTTATGTTCAAATTAATAAGATACATCCCTTATGACATGCGCACAGATTTATGGAGAATGTATCTGATGTCGTGTAGATGAGAGAGTGATCATATTAGGATACATTATAATGATCGAAGAATAGTTTTCTCCTAAAAGCATACGAGACTGCACAGTCGTGTGAAAAGATGGCCTGGTGTGTGCCCAACGTGACAATGGCATAAATTATGAATAAATAGAAGATAAAATGTTTGTAAACCTATGTGTTTTACAGGATATTTGAGAATATAAATCGAAGTGTAGATGAGCGTAACCAGTCATGCAGTGGGCTCCCGTTATAACGAAGTCCTCGGGACCGGCAGTTTTCTTTCGTTATATCGAAATTCCGTTACAACCGAACAAATAAACAATGAAAATACATAGAGCGGATAATGTTATGGCCTGAAATTTTCCTTTGTTGTAACAGGAATCTCGTTATAACCGTGTTCGTTATAACGGGAGTATACTGTATCAATAATTGCAGATTTACATGTATCCTTTAAATAATGTAAAGGATATAACTATAAATTTAGCAGGATCTGAAATTAAACAAGAGGTGTCTTTGCAATTTTTAGGAATCACAATTGATAATAGATTGATTTGGAAAGATCACATGAATATTATATGCAATAAAATTTCCAAAAATATTGGGATATTTTTTCGACTTAAATCTCTACCCACCGTTGTTCTTAAAATGATATACAATGCTATTATTGCGCCCTTTTTAGAATATGGTCTTTCTGTTTGGGGTTGTGCTGCAAATATATTTTTAGACAGACTTTTTAAACTACACAAACGTGCAATAAGGGCTATCAACTATTCAACTTATTTAGCTCACACTTCACCAATTTTTCATACCCAAAAGATTTTAACGTTGTATGATAGATATACGTATATTTTAGGTAATCTTATGTTTTATGACATAGAAAGCTTTTTCCAAATTATCTGCATTATTACTTTAAATTGCCATATTCATTCATACGGTACCAGAAACGCTGAGAATTTTCACATGCTAAAAGTAAGAACATCGTTATTTCAGAAATCTGTGTTTTATCAAGGCTCGCTTATATGGAATACAATACCAGATGATATTCGTAAAGTTACCTCTTTCAATGTATTCAAACGTAAACTTAGGGAGAATTTCATACAAAATTATCATTCCTAACTTCTTGACATGCTTGGGTGGCATTATTTTATCTAATGATTATAACATTTTGTGTTTGTAATGTCTTCGTAATGCAATTGTAGTGTTTTGTGTATCGTTGCTGTATTTCTTTTTGTTTTGTTCTTACATCTGTAAACTTGTTCATCCCTCGTTGTTTAAAAAGTATGAAAATGATTACCACCAGTGCATTTACTTTTAATTCTTCATTGGCTGCTTCCCTTCAGCTTTATGTATTCCATAGATCCGTCTTTACTCTGTACTTGTCATGATTGTTGATCATTGTCATTCTCTGTTGTTGTTTTTTATGCTGAAGAAATAAAATCAATTCAAATTCATTTCAATACTGTACATTCCCCTCAACCGACCCCAAGATCCCCAATATATACAAGTGGTGCATTCATTTTCTCTCCCCCTCCCACTTCAATAATAAATACCACAGCACGCAAGTGCCATGTACATCAGAAGCTCGTCAAACATTCAGCAAACTTGTCGACTCAGCCCACTTGAAAATGGTAAGCTTGCTATTTCAATTCAATTCAATAATTTATATATTTCCATAAAAATACAGGATACAGAACGGTACATGTGTGTTAATTTGACTTTCATCCAGTTGGGAAGGACAGATCATTGAACACAATGTGAAATGTATGCACGAATGGTATTAGTTTGCTATAGAGAAAGTAGCTAGTTTCAGTTTAAGCTGCATTGAGGTTGCTTCGGAACATTGATATCTGGCAAAGCATCAGGCTTAGTGCAGGTTGTGCTTTCTTGACTTAGAGTAATTTCATAGTAATTTGGGACAATCTTTCTTCTTCTCAAGGATGGGTTGTACGTGTCAAACATTTTTTCTCTGTTTTTGCTTTGTGTTTGTTTGTTGCTTGTTTGTTTTAATCAGGTGTCCCACCCATAGTACAGCAATTATTACGTTACCATGGTTACACTTATTGGTTCCACGAGGTAACACATAATTGGTAATGTGTTTAAGATTTCCACACGTACGAGTGATTTGTACGTGTTTGTACCACGTGAACACTCCTCTCGTGTTGTAAAAAGGCGAACTTATTATCGGGAAATCCCCAACAGGTAGCGGCGATCATGAAAAAGAGGTACCGCGACGTAGGGAGCAGGTTATGCCACACTGGGCCGCGCGACCACGCCCAGCTGCGAAGCCTTCCTCTCATTCTGGAATGTTCGGCTTTCGACATGGTCAACGAGTCGTGGGGCCGGCAAATTGTCGTCCTCATGGCGGAGATCATCAACGAATTGGTAGAAAAGGGACCGGCTAGCTTCCAACAACTTGGTAAACATAAACAGGGCAAAGCAAAGACAAAAGTTTAAACAAACAAACGTTAATATGACAAATAAAACAACGTCAACAGCAAACACAATCAATCCTCACATCTGATATTGTGTGAGCAAATCGCAGTTTAAATGATTTTGAAAGATTGAGTTCATAAACTTGTTCTATTTAAACGTTTAAAGATGAAAACGACATTTTCTGAATAAATGTAATTGATCGTTGAAGAAAGAATTACCTAGAAAATGGGAATCACGCTGTTGACTGGTTAGTTCTACTGTCATTACAAGCAGTTTCATACGGTATTTCCTGTCACTAGAATTGCAATTTTCGTCATTTCATTAGCTTCACCTCCTTCTTTAGTAGAGTACAGTAGTGAATGTTTTCACATGGAATATGTTTGTGTTGATCAAAAGATTATATGTGAATTGATTCCAGAAAATATTGAAATTACGTAGATCATCAATAATAATTGACCGCACTAATTTTTCTAATTAAACGTAGGTAATTGTAACGAAACTAACGGATATCATTATGAAGAATATCAACAGGGAATATTCTAAATCAGTAATAAAAACTTACAGATGCAGTACATGTATTAGTTGGAGTCATTATAGTCATGTCGAACATTAACCCTACATTGATCAATGATGATAAATGAATGCATACAATATCTCTTCTTGTTATAGATTTCTTTTTTTTTCAATGCACAACTTTAATGCTCAAAATTATGGTACAGTAGACGCCGCTTGATCGGGACAACTATAGAGTAAGATTTACCCGCTTATAAGAAGTCAGATATAGACGTCCGACATGTGAGTGTATGTGTGTGTGTGTGTGTGTGCGTGTGTGTGTGTGTGTGTGTGTGTTGGGAATGGCTATGTCTACCTTTGTATCTATCTGTGTATCTATCTGTATCAACATTTTCCCTTCCTCTTTTCGTCAGTCAACTGGTGGAACAACGACGATGACCTCCTTCGGAGATTGGTGTGTGTGTTCCGAGAGGGGATTCGTAGGTTGCGCAAGAGCCGAGAGTACAAGGAAATCTACACGCTCTTCGTTCTGGTTGAGGCGCTTGGACACCTAAACAAGGTACCTTGGAGAGACAAGGGGGGGGGGGGGGGGTTGAAACAATGAATGCTAAATATTTTGAATGTGAGCTCACATCTCACACTGATAATTATGTAATCATTATTTTGGATCAACAATCAATCCTCTAGTGAGTGGTTCAAAGAGCTTCACGTGATTTATTATGTATTCTCAGCTATACACTATTTCCAAATATTGGTCGGTTTGACATTTCATTGTATACTATTTGGAAAATGACGTCACTGATTATGACAGTTTCTAAGTAATGCACTATTAGTGAAATGATGACACAAAGCAACTGTGACATCAAAAAGCAATTCTGACATCGCAAGCTGCTTCGTACTGTCGCTTTGTTAAATATACGAGAAATGGCGCAAAGAAAAACAACCGTGACATCGCGCTCTGCTTCGTACGGTCAGGATCCCTCTACAACATCGCATCCACCACACGACTTCTCGCCTTATATTTTGCCTTCTTTTATTTAAATATTTCATCCCAAATGTATATTAAAAAAAAAAAACTACTCTTCCTACTTTCGAATTTCTGGTTATGGGCCTCATCAGTGCCTTCAAAAGTACTCTTCACTTGGGGACTGCGCCCCTCAGTGAAGAGTACTATTTTGGAGGCACCTTTGCCCATAGTTTAATCAGAAACCCTCAAGGCAAAGTATATTTTTATACAATGACTGCTTCTTCCAAAACCCCACAACGGCACTCACCAATATACTAGTTACAACTACTGACATACTAGTCAAGTACGTACCACTGCGGTATTACCACGCACTACGCATGCGTAAATTTACTGTTCCACTATCTAACGTGCACATAAATGCTCATTGTATACTCATATATCTTTACATAGATATTGATGTTGACATAGATATTGATTTAGATGATACTGATACTATTTGGTAGCCCCCTGTGAATGCTACTGTTTACTTATTCTAACACTCATAACACTCGTACAAATATTAAGATTATGAGTTTTATGAGTAGATTTATAATTGGTGTTGTATTATATTCGTATAACATATATAGATAGGGCCTCATCCACGTCAAGCTCTGCTTAATGATGACGGTCCCCTGCATTGATTTCTCCTTTGTTCGTAAATACAGTATATATGCCTTATTATGTTGTTTTGATTCATATGTCATTACAGACTGATGTTGATCGATGAAAATGACATTTCTTATATTGATTTGTATGTTAAACTCTCCCTTTTTTTGCATACTCTGTATCACCTTGCTTTCATTTGTTATTGTATTTGGAGAAAGAATTTTAATGCAGAAATAAACCAAACCAAACCATTGCACTTATCTAGGTGAACGAAGATGCTCAGTGCATCATACCTCGCCGGCTGTTCTACCTCACAGACATACCGGATGACGAACTCATACGTCATTTGGCGCTCCAGTGCGAAATCGATAAGGATCGCGATTTGGGACGACATGTCACGGAGGCTAGTATTTCCTACACTTTTAAGAACGAAACAAAATGTTTGAGAAAAATCGGACACATAAGACAAAAGTTATGTAAATTGTAAAAGTTTAGAGAGTCAGACAAATTGGTAACCCTCTAATGATACTGCTGGTATTATGGCAGTTCACAATTTGTTTTGTGTACTTTTTTTTTTCATTAGTCTTTATTCATTTACATGCAAAAAAAAAAAAAACATAACATCATAAGCTGATACCGCTGTACAAAATAACAGAATAGTCACACCAAGGAGGTTTCTCACATGCACACACACACACACACACGCACACACTCACACACACAATTACACAATTTTTGGGGGGGGGGTCAAATTTTTGGTAGGACTGTAAAATTATCCGTTGTGGGAACACAGGCAACATAATATCAGGATGGAACATCAACATGTTTATACAAGCGAACTGACATTTTGTTTTTTACTAAAGTGTTATTCTCAAAACGTACTACGTTAGTGAGCAGTTTGCTGTTACTATGTGAACAAGATACATGTATTACGAGAATAGATAACATCAAACAAGCTTTTTGAATAGAGTTGTGGAAACGAAATATCCTCATTCAAAATGGTTGGTGTAACACGAAAAGAAACTGTGATAACCGAGACAGGTCAACTACATTCAATGCTTGTATGATAAGGGTTGAAACACAATTAAACTGACCTAGACATATTCATTATTACATGCTACCCGGTATTGTCATTTCTAATCACTACAACAGGCCTTTACTTGGATGAAATACCCATTTCTGTTGAGTGTTCCGGCAAAGTGGCTCCTCCTCTCCGATAAGCTTCGCAAACATCAGGTTTGTCCAACCAACTTTTCTTTTATTTCTTCGATCCGTCAATGTTCACTTCGCTTGTTCTCCCCAATGACTTTGATTTCACTCAAATTCAATTGATTAATTGCGTCTGATATCAACGCCATTCATCACCCATCATAGCGCAAATACATATTTGACGGCCCAGCTCAAAACCCACAAAACGTCGCAGATTATGATTCCTATATGTAATGGACCAAAATAATTATGTTATTTGTGTTTATCGACTCAAGATTTTTAAATTTGAGAGAGAAATTTTTTCTCAGCCTACTGTCAACATTTGGCAGCTTAGAACAAAATCGAAATCGAGATATAAACTTTTTTTAACCACATTTATACTATCACAGGATAGAATGTGTTTTCCATCGATACTTCTGCACAGTTTCTGTTTGACTGGAGTAAAATGATTTCTAATAAGAATTTGAAACAACATCGATTGTTTCCTTATAGGGTCTACATCCACAAGGACTAACTACTGCTGCTATATCCTTGGATTCAGACGGCATATAAGTTTCTTATGAACATATTGTATGTTTAATTCATTCACAGGATGTACTGGAGAAGGACGCACATTTCAGAAACTTGGTTAATGTTTTTACCCAAGTTGCGATGCTATTTAGGCAGATGGCTCCACACCAGTACAGGGACGAGCCCATCTGTCTCAATTTCAGTGACGTCAGAAGAGGGCGTTATATCATTCATTCGGCTCTTCAAAATGTCGACAGATGTTGGGCTGCTGGGAGTGCCACGTGGCTGCTCCCGCTCAGAGTGAACTTCAGGAATGAGTATGCTCTGGACTTTGGCGGGCCGCGTAAGGTTAGACGTGAGGAAGTGTAACCATTATGGAAGGTTGTCATGGAAATATCTTCTCTTCATTAAAAAAAAAGATTGACATTAAAAAGTTATTAGCTTATATATATATATATATATATATATATATATATGAGAGTGGACATGGACCTCGCAGGTTTGAGCTGACGCAGTCTATTTGTAGGTAGGCCTACTATATAATGTCATTTTTTTTATTTATTCGTTATTAGTTTTTCATATAAGGAAGAGTAAATAGTCTTTAATATGAGCAATTTGTTGTTAAGGTGTAATTGTTTGTTCCAGTTGCAGAACTGTCAAAAGCCTCTCAAAATCACTGAAATTAATAAAACTAGATTTTGAATTGGCAACAGAGCTCAAACGTTTGATTATATTTGCTTGTCAGCAAACTCAAAGAAACAAAGACATAGAAGAACGGGTATTTAACTCGTGTTCTATTTACACAGCATTTGAATTTTATTGCATACTAATATGTAAATAATACTGGTAATAGACTGAAAATGGCTTGTGTATCTGTACCGTAACAGTGTGTGTGTGTGTGTGTGTGTGTGTGTGAGGGTGTGTGTGTGTGTGTGTAGTTTGTTTTGTTCAAGTGCGTGGCTTCTGCAGACAGTTTTACCCACATCGTGCAAATGGATGTATAATACTCTGCCGTTTTCCCGTTGACATTCACAGGAATTCTTTCAGAAGCTCTTCAAGGAACTCATAAACACCAATCGGATTTCTGTTTTCAGGAAGTTGGACAATAGTATTTCATCACTCCTGTGGTTCAACGCGGTGAATATTAATGTACACTCGGCAAAAAAAAAGTAAACACCTTTTCAAGTTCATATTTCTCATAGAAAATTTAGCTAAATATTAATGTTTTATATTGTTAAAGGTAATTTGATTGGCTATCAACCTGGTAGGTCAATAAAAAGGCAAACTTTGCGCATGAGTGAACACATTCGTTTTTCTCTTCCAAAGCACAAAAGTTAAAATTGCAAAAAATGGACAAGTTGTCATTCATGCGTATATAATGACAAAAGACAGTTCAAAGCAACAAATAATACAAATTAAGTTTCAAAAATCATCTTTTGATCTCTATAATGACTTTGCAGCCCGCAAAGACAAAGAAAGGCGAAAAAATAATAGAGAAAAATTAAGAATCTTCTGTCAAATCCAAATTCAAATGACATGAAAGAGACAATTTAACAAAAATGGTAGAAATTTCAAATGTTATTTCAAATTAAGAACTTTGAAAATGATTTTGGTTCTTGAATTATTGTCTCATGAATTCTTAAATTCCTAAATCAAAAGAATGAAATAAAGAAAGTCTGTCCATTTTATCACCTTTGCGGCTCACTCCCTGTGTCACTTTGAAGTGAGATTCGACATCAAACTGTTATTTTTCCCCTTTAATTTCCCACTTTGTTTGTGCTTGAGGATATAAAGAGATGCAGGGGGACGAAAACTTATTTTTGCTATTACATTCATGTCTCTCATTGTGTTAAATTGGTCTTTTGTTATCATTGCTATCTTGAAGGGCGTTTGCAAATGAACGGCAAAATGTCAATCTTTGCAATTTTTACTTTTGTGTCTTGAATGACAAAAATCAATGTGTTCACTCATGCGTGAAATTTCCCTTGCATTAACCTACCAGGTTGATAGCCAATTAAATAATCTGTAATAATTCAATGGTATATGACACAATGATAGTGATCAAAATCTTCTATGAAAAATATGTGCTGGAAAAAGTGTTTACGTTCTTTTTTTGCTGAGTGTATTCGCATTTTATTCAGAGAAGAGAAAAAAATATGTCCAGGGAGCGGTATTAGTAACAGTGCTTTTCATTATTCCCATTGTCAGAAGTACATAATATACAGTTATCTGAAAATCACATGAATAATGAAAACCTGAAAGAATGAAAGCACCTCACTGGAGTACACAATGAACATCAAATGCAATTTTCTAAAACAGGAGGCAAGTTTTTGGGGATGGATAAAAGGCTCACCGATGAGCAAGCAGGCGGCCGTTCTGTCCTCACGTGCAATATCCACCATGAAAAAAACTAGCCTACATATCAGGTAACATTTGAACACGCTTGGGCAAACAACTGGTGAACAGGGGTGTAATGCAATTAATGCATGTGTTTTGGTAAGTGCATGCATATGGACAGTCATTTTGTTCAAACTTAAATCACAGATAGGTTTGTATTGGCAACGTGGATTATTTTTACATTCAGTATCCTTCTTTGAATATTCTGGTTATGTTATTACTCTTGTATAATGTTTTAGCCGCATATAAACACAGAGCAAGGTACAAAGATTTGATTCACATTGGCCATCTAGCTTCTAAAATTCCAGCATTCAACTATTTGTGATTTTATACTAGTTGGGAAGTGGCGAGCATTGTATGATTTCCTTCCATTTTATCATCAGGAATACAGACAGCTGGACAAGATCAAAAAGATAGGGTTTCTGTTTGCACTGATGGTCTACAATCGCGCCATAGTCACGATACCATTTCCTGTCCTCCTGTACGAGAAACTCTTGAACCAGAAGTGAGTATACTTCCAGCTGTAACCATGGCGACGCCTCCTTTCGCTGGTGATGTGCTTTTTTTTTTTTTTTTTTTTTTTTTTTTAGGGAGGAAGCAACTCTATTCTTATTTCGTACTTTCCGAGATGAATATGAGATGCAAGCCATTTCATACGCTATTGCCAACATTAGATCATATCTTGCGGGATGGAATATGAAATGATTTAATTCATAACGTCTTTGTCATATTGTCGGGAATATCAGGCAATCATTACGTCAGAATGAATATAGAAGCCGAGATTCTCTGTAATTTCTTTTGCAGGTAATTCCTAGGATGACATGTTGTTCAAACATAATACATTGATGTAAACACTTTTTTTTTTACCCATTCGATTCAATTCAATTCAATTCAAGCATTTTGATGATAATTTGCAAATCGTTTGCAAACACCTCCTTGTCACCATAGCAACACCACTCAGTATCACTTGTAGCACTGCCTTTTTGCCTGCTCTTCCAAGCAGGGAATGGAATCTTTCAGCACTTAACACGAAGTAATTCATATCACAGGATAATATCACGCTACTTTATACGTTAAAGAGATGGTACAGTATTGGTGGAGATGAGAATTGGGCTTTTAACTTTTTGCGAGATACCAAGAAAACACATCATATAGTACAGAGTACAGAGCATACCATTTTAAGAGGAATTCAAAGTTTATTTGATGAAAATCGGGTGTGGAATGACTGAAACATCCAAAAACAAAGTAAAACAAAGTAATAAAGTGTAGGTCCCACACTTTATTAGAATCACTCTTTTTTGGATATCTCGGCCATTTCAAAACCAATTTTCAGCAAATAAACTTTGAATTCCTCATAGAATTACATGCACTTTCATATTTCATTAGAGGTTTCTCGTTATCTCACCAAAAATGTTAGAAACCTGAAATTAGGTCTCAACCAAAACTATACAATCCCTTTAAAGAAAGGGTGGATTCAAAATCATATTAACGGCTGTGTTGGGGCAGTGTCTGATTTTTTTTTTTTTTTTCTCTCTCTCTCTCTCGCTCTGACGTCATCTCAAAGATCGCTGTGTTTCGAGGACCTTTCCGGGTTGGATGCACACCTTCTGAAACAACTCCGTGACCTTCGGAAGTACTCGGCCGATGACCTAGAGGCCATGGCCCTCAGCTTCGCCGATATCAAGCCCGGTGGTGACAACATCCCTGTAACTCCTGACAACTTGTAAGGACGCTTCCGTAGTTTAACTGTGGCTACGTAGTGGTTGCACATGCGAAGGAGTAATAGCAGAAATAAATTACAATGCCTTTGGATCATAGGTCACTTATGTCAGCCAACAAAATGGCCAATGTCATAGATTGGCCACTGTGGATCAATTCGATGGATCAATTCGATGCTTTCTGCCAAGGGTTCAACATGATCGAGAGACCGCCGATGGTTTTTTTATATGTTTTTAACGGAAATAAATACCTACCTACCTACCCTAGATAACGACAAGCATACAGTATTAACCAAAAGTTAAGATCGATAGATACAAGGTGGTATAAGGTGAATTAACAATGAAAGTTGATATTCTTCCAAACTCTTCAGCGACTGGGCGTACGCTGATGATGCATCGATATTCTTATGATTTGCTTACATCATGCTTCCTTCCACTTCCGTCCGCCATTTTTGTTTAATTCCCCTTTCGGGACTGTAATGTATCATTTTGTTAATGGCTACTCTTACTCAAATAGACTATACTATAGTTCAAGTTAAAGATCAAGTGTTACATTATATGTATGCAAGAGCACACACACACATGCACGCATACGTACACTCACATGTATATATGTTATTATATGTATATACACTCAGCAAAAAAAAGAAAGTAAACACTTTTTCCAGTTAATATTTTTCATGGAAGCTTCAGATAAAAATCAATGTGTCATATACCATATCAAAGATTATTTAATTGGCTATCAAGCTGGTAGGTTTATACAAAGGGAATTTTACGCATGAGTGAACACGTTCGTTTTTGTCCTCCAAGGCAGAAAAGTAAAAATTGCAGAATTGGACATATTGAAATTCATTTGCAAATGCCTTCCAAGATAGCAATGATAACAAAAGGTCAATTTAACTCAATGAGAGACATGAATGAAACAGCGTAAGTTTAAGCATAAGCATAACGGAAATAAGTTTCCGTTCCCTTGTTTCCCTTTATATTCAAAACTAAAACATAGTGGGGAAACTGAAGGTGGAACATAACTTTTTTCCATCATTTCAAACTTAAAATGACATAGGGAATAAGCCGTACAGGTGATAAAATCGACAAAATTTCTTCATTTTACCTTTTGATTAAGGAATTTAAGAATGCATGAGACAAGTTCAAGATCCAAATATAATTTAAGATTTTCTTAATGTGGAATAACGTTTCAAATTTAACTTTCTTTGTTACTATAATTTTTTTCTTATGTCTTGTGACTGCGGATTTGACAGAAGATTCTTCATTTTCCTCCGTTATTTTTTGCCTTTCTTTACCTTTGGAGGGTTACAGAGACATTGTTGAGATCATGGGTTGATTTTTTGCAAATTAATTTGCATTTCTATTGTGTCAAATTTGTCTTTTGTTCTCATTATTATATTGAAGAGGAAATATGCTTGAATAACAACTTGTCCATTTTGCAATTTTTACTTTTGTGCCTTGGAAGAGAAAAACGAATGTGTTCACTCATGCGTAAGGTTAACATTTTCATTGACCTACTAGGTTGATAGCTAATTAAATAACCTTTAACATGGTATATAAAACACCATTTTTAGTCAGATAGTCTATGAGAAAGATAAACTTGAAAAAGTGTTTACTTTCTTTTTTTTGCCGAGTGTATATATGTATATAATAGTCGTCGTGCGCATGGCAGAATGTTTCTAAACCTATGCACACTCCCACAGCCCGGCGACAATCTGCCGTGCGCAGAACTATTTATGAGAGTTCCATAACATCTTTTTTTTAAAGTTTATCATTTAATGATATCTTAACCTGATACCTGTCTTACAGAGAAGATTACATCCAGCAAAAGGCCATGTTCTACATGGCCGTGGATCAATTCGATGCATTCTGCCAAGGGTTCAACATGATCGAAAGACCGCAGATACTTTCGATATTCCAGCCGGAGGAGTTCCGTGACGTCATTCTTGGGGAAAGATTAGATTGGGAATCACTGGAAAATGTAAGGCAATGACAATGATAAATTTCTTTAAAGAAAAAAAAAAACTTCAAAATTCTATCAATTTCATATTCAAATACATAAGAAAGAGAAACAAATTCCATGTAGAATCGGATGACATTCTGAAACATTTTTCGGAAAACATTTCTTGACCAGTTATTGTGAATATTCAAATCAGCACGTTGATGATGTCATGCTCTCACAAATTCTTATTACGCATAAATCATACCTGTCTCATGATCGTGTTTGAATACTCTCATTCCATGGTGAAAAGCGCTAGGGTATACCCGATATCATAATCGTCATCTCTATTCAAATAATTGTTATCATATCATACACATTATGGATATATAGTATATTGAATGAAAGAAAAAGCAAATTACTTTTAAACACGAAATGTACACCTCTCCAAACTACAATTATATGCACGATGCTGTTTGTTTTTAAAGTTGACAACTATTGTCCATATTGGCCATGTAAGCATATAGCACGTAAAAATTTAATTTACCGAATCGTCTTAACATGTATTACCACAAAAAATAACAACTTTTATGCATGCATAAGCACCTTATACTGATAATGCTGATAATAAATTTGTCGCTGATGTAAAGGTACTGTAGCAGCCGAGACGCTTATAATGTTTGCAGCATACCAAATGTTTATTTTTTACCTCAACCATAGACAGAAGAAATTGCATGTATACAAGACATGAGAGTGCTGAGTTCAATCCCATTCTGAAACTGTGATGTATCTAATTTTTCGATATTCAACCTTGGTATATATCAAAAAGGAATTCTTGCCCAGTTATAAGTGAGTCTGATCGCAAAGAGTAAAATCTTCCAGTACAACGGTGGAAATTGGATCAAAATTGGTTAAAGATTAGGGAAGTTACAAACAACCTGACGTGGAATTTCAGAGGCATGAAGACAGTGATGGTACTTTTTGTCCGAGCCTTATTGGAATACAATGTAATTAGAATTTTTGTGACGTCTTTTACCTGTCTCTTTGAAATTTGTTATTAAAAAGTTTGTCTTATTTTTAATTCTCCTGGAACTATATTCAGCATTTTTTTACCCTTTTATGCTTACTGAAATTTATGTGTTTCATCACTTTTGATATACTGTACCCTTTTGGGAATATCAAGAGAAAATGAATATACAAATAGATAAGAAATGAACTACTGTAGAAAACATAATACATACATGTGGATAAAAATATGAAGAAAATGAGTAAATGAATAAACAAACACATTGATTAATTCATTGACTGATTAATTAATCAATGTGTTTAACGTTCGCAACGTTCGCTGGTGTTTAACGTTCGCAATTCTCACCCACCTGTTCAATGCCATGCAGAGCACCCGATACGAGCTTCCCTATCACCCGCAACATCCTGTGATCAGAAGATTCTGGAATGTCTTCCATCAGCTTGATGAAGATGACAAACGGCGGTACTTGAGTACGTCTTGTCCTTGACTTTCACTTCCCCTTCCTACGCTGACTTTCCAGTCAATTGCCGATATGCTTCTACATTGCTCTAGAATGTCTATGACGTGAATTGTTGCAACTTATTGACATATTGCTCTTTATCGATGTGAATAAACACATATTATTCGGTTTCCCAGTAGTAGCCATGGTAAAGAAAAAGCATGGGTAATCTTAGTTAATCGGGATCCGTTACGCTGATTGTCTTATTACATACTCGGTAAAAGTTTATGATCTTCAAGTCACAACCTTTAAAATGACTATCCGGAGAAACCAAAAACGAGGCAGATTAAAAGAAAAAAAAAAAAGGTTTTTCAAGCAGCTCCTGTCGAATAATGAACTTATCACATTACCATAATCTGCATGGATCAGATCCTTTTGGAAAGATTCGTTCATTATATTGCTCTACAATCGAAGACAGAGAAAAGCAGACAAGAAATCACGCTGACAAGCTACATTGGAGCATATTATAATTAAACCAGCAACGTATACTTTCTATTTTGAGGTTGTCCCATGAGTTCGACACCCATAAGTCATACGACCCACGAACTAGATATGGAAAAAAAAGGTCCATTAATCATACACCCACGAGTCATACAGCCCATGAGCTATAGACACCAAGTAAAAAATGCCCACGCGATTATAGCTAGACAATAACAGACTATTGTGAAAGTAAAGCAGGCCCATGAGGTAGACACTAGGCAATTGAGGCCCATGCGCCAGCTCGTGAATTGTATAGCTCATACGAGTATTTCAGCTGATGTCGAAATCGTGGACCTTGTTCACACAGTGTCTAGTTCGTGAGTTGTATGACTTGTGTCGAGCTCGTGATGTGCACCCTCTAGTTCGTTTTCCAGTTCCATATTATGGAGATGCACACTATTTAAGGCTCTCATTTTCTCCAAACTTCCACCCATTTATTGATCTGTTTTACAACTGTTTACAGCTGAAAATTCATTTTTCAACTTTGCATGAAATTGCACTTAGATTTCTCGCAACTGAGTTGTGGTTTCAAACTGCGTAGGCCCTATGTTATTCAAGGATTATAGAGAATCGAGTTTTCCTATCTACTACATGTACGTATTTTGCTCTTACGGCAATGACGTCATTTGTGGTTATTGTAATTGAAGTAAAGGTGACAGGGATGATGATGCCAATGAAAATAATAAGAATTATATAGTGATATGGGTGATAACAAGGAGTAATATCAGTTAGGTCAATAGTTATGATGATAAGGTCTTATTTCCCGGATTTTCTCTTCCGTGTGAGCACTGCTTCTTACCCGGAGAACTTAGCCCATGTTCATACCACTGCATCACCGGGAACCCATTTGGGAAGAGGGTCACTGTTGGTAGACATCTTGCCGGTCTAGGATGTAAGGATCATGTTTAAAAGTCCTGTTCTACGTTTGTTCCTCTTGTAGAATTCCTGACTGGATCCGACCACGTGCCGGTTGGTGGCTTCAAGTCGCTAAAATTCACCATCAAGTGGATGAACGCTCCGGAGCGACACGGGGACCCACCGGAAAAAGTATGCCCGGAGGTCATGACTTGTCCGGGTTACATCTCCATGGATCTTCCGGAGTACGAGTCAGAGGCTGACACGAAGTTTCGACTTCTGAAAGCAATCGAGATGTGCTCCACCTTCCACCGCGAAAGGCCTCAGTGACATTCGCAACAAAAGCAGACTTGATGAGAACTTGACAGAATTACTTTAGTGTTTGTTTATTTGTTTGTTTGTTCATTTCCATCTGCGAAGATGGCTGGATAGCCCATATTCAGCTACGTTAAGCTGGTCTTCCATGGGGTTCAGTTGGATGTGAGGTGTGACCACTTCACCGGGTTAAATATCTTGCTCTTTGCGATGAATGAATGAAGCAGGATCTTTTACGTGCATGAGTTGTGACTCTCACATACACGGGACCTCCATGTTATGTCCTATCCGAGGGACAGAGTGTTTTGCCTCTTGCTAGAGGGGACGGTATGTTTACACACAACATTGCTCGGTTCAGAATCGGGTTCGAACCCGGGCCCGTAGGATCGTGAGGCAGACTCGCTACCGACTGAGCCAATTCACCGTGTTGATGTGCTGTAGCTCACAATGATATGAAAACAAGAGAAACCATCTTTAAGTGAGGCAACTTCAGGGAAGACTCAGTAATTCATAGTAGTTTAAGGAACTATGACAGCTTCCAGACTCAGTGATACAATGAGCAAGCCGGGGAGATCGTTAAATTTCAGTGTTCCGATATCTATCTGATTGGAACGAATCTGCCGCAAAAGTGACAAAGCGTTTATCATTTCTCCAAGCCAACTCTGGGAAAGAGTTCAAATCTGCAGGATATTCAAATAAATGACATTGTTATTGAAGGCTGACTTACTGGTATGTTTGAAATTAATTGAGTGAAAGTTTTAACCCTTTTCCTGTTCATTTTTGTGCACAGGATTTAAATTGGGTTAAATGATAATTGTGTTATATTAAATATATTCTTAAAGTCACAAGTATTATGAACAACCGTATGAGGCTTTTTTAAATCTACTCATCTGCTGACAATGATGAGGTTATATCGAGGTCCATGGCTGAAGTAAGACATTCAGTACTAAGAGAATTCAGGAGACATACTCATGACGATACTTGCAATAAGTCTTATGATAATTCCAGAAATAAGAAGCAAGCACTCGTATCTGAAGGCAGCTGTACTTACTGTATTAGGCTTTATCAAAAAATCTAAAAGGACAACATTTTTCTGTTGTCGGCATTGCAGTCGCTGATTGCAAATCAGATTGTATTGTTATTTATATAATGTTCACAGTTACATTACCACTCTCATTTGATTAGTATTTTCTTGGACTTCTCCAAGGCCTTCGATACAATTAATCATGATATTTTACTTTACAAGTTATCGCATTATGGAAAACGTGGGAAGGCCTTGGAGTGTTTCAAGAGTTATAGAAGACAATTTGTCACAATTGAAAATGACAACTCATTGATCAGAGAAGTTAAATGTGGGGTGCCTCAGGGAAGTCTGCTAGACTTCCCTTGTCAAGTATCTGCAGCCCTTTCCTTTATACATTTTGCCGAAGATACTAATGTATTTCTTGCTCACAGTGATATTGATATTCCTGTACAAAACGTTAGTAGCGAATTGAAAAAAGTAACAAATTGGGTTAGAGCAAATAAGCTCTCGTTGAATGTTAAAAAAAAACACGAAATATATGCTTTTTAGTAATACTGTTAGCACTTTAAGTACAGACATAGTTTTGGACGATACTCATCTAGAAAGAGTTTCATATTTTTAATTCCTTGGTGTTATTGTAGATGAAAAACTTTCTTGGAAATTGCATATTGATTATATCTGTAATATAATTTCACCTAATATAGGCGTTATCAATAGATTAAAATTGTGTTTACCTAAAAGAATCATTACTTATGTTATACTCTGCATCGATATTGCCTTACCTTTATTATGGAGTTTTAGTTTGGGGCAACACTCACCAAAATTTGTTGGATAGAGTGTTCCTCTTGCAAAAGAAAGCTCTCCGCGTCATTTGTTATTCTCCCATACGTTCTCACACAGATGTATTGTTTGCTCCTACTTAAAGCTGTTAAAATTTAGAGATTTGTTTTTATCTAATTTAGGACAATTTATGTATTTTTTATGTATAACAATAACTCTCTTCCTGATATCTTCCATTCCATGTTCCTAAAAAATCAGTCATTTCATGAATATCCAACTCGACGTTCTAATGAATATCATTTACCTCTTCTTCGTACGATTTTAGCCAAGAACACATTTGTTTATGCTGGCCCAAGTTGTTGGAATTCCTTGCATCCCGATATTAAAAATGCCCCCTCTATATACTCATTCAAAACGAAACTGCAATGTTTTCTATTGCAATCTTATAATTCTAATGAATTGAATTAACCAGCTGTTATAACCCCTTATCTAAGAACCTACGTTATCACGTATTGATTTCTACGTATATAGCTCCTATCATTATACTCATATATAAGGCCAGGATATTTCCGCGATTTATACCTCCATTACCTTGTTCTTTCTCGCGTCACTTTTTTTTTTCTCTCTCTTGACATACTTCTGACGAGATCGCTGTCTCTGCTGAACGTTTTTGTCTGTGACATTCTGTTCTGTTCTCTTACTGTTATGTTAGCTTTGTCTCATTTTGTATCGTCTCATAGTCGGCTCTCCGTTGTACTGTTACTCCTACTATTTCAGTCCCGTTTCATGTTGTTCGTGTGTATATGTGTCTGTTTTTGTTGATCTGTCTTTCTAGTGGGCTTCCAGACTTTTTCTTTGCTCTCAACTGATGTTTTTCTTCTTAGGGGCCCATATCCTGCAAGCTTTGTCTTTTTAGCGGGTCCCGCCATTTTTCGAATTTTGCATACTATTTACTTACTTCTAATCACTTTAGTTTTATGATAATGTATAATTATCGTAAGGTGGTGCATTCATTGTACATTCTTTTCATCCTACAATATAGTTTTACGCACCTTATTTTCTGTTTAAAAAAAGTGATGTCTATATGTTCTTGTCGAAAAATGAAATGAAATCGAATTGAATTGAATTGAACTGAACTGAAATGCACTTCAAACTTTTTGTACGATTTTTTCAGATTTTTTTTTTTTTTCTGCAAGTACGCTCACACCCGTGATGCATACAACTTCTTGTAACAGAGAGAGAAGGGGGGGGGGGGCAACTTAAGAGAAATTTTCCAAGATACTCCATGTCTTTATATTGTTAATACATTATGTATTGATAATGAGTCCTCCTGCTCTATCAGTGCAGAGTTGGGTTAACAATCCTTTAGATAATGTCAAGTTTGTTAAGATTCCTGTATTAATCTATTTTAGCTCGCAGAATTGCCTCGATCATTTTTTTTTCTTTCTCCTTCATGTGTTGAACTTATTTTTTATTTGAATGTGGTGGTGGTGAATATGATGGTTTTTTCTGCATTTGTAGCAAACGACTTGAAACGACCTAAATGCGGTTCTAACTTTCTCTTAATGTCATGAGAACTATTAACATGAGAACTAACCTTGTGTGATATTTTCGAGAAAAACAGCACTGACTTCTGATTACTGAGATTTTCAATTTTCCCATATATTTTGAATGGCGTCGGTCAGTTTTAAGTAGCAATGGAAATTGGTATATATCAGAATGTAATAATGCAGGCTAGGTGTGAACGAAGTTTAGCTCAATACACTATAATACTGAAGATACTGCTCTTTAAAGTACATGCGTTTTACGAAACAGAGAATCTGTATCTATATTTGTCGAAGCTCTGTCACCTTGAATGCTACTTTGCTGAAATAAAGCAACTTTAAAATTGGTATCAAATAGTGTCTCCGGCTGAATACCGAAACATCAACAATCTTTAACTCTTGCCAATGTATATATCTGTAAACGGAAAAGTGCATTAAGTGAGCTGAAATGTGTCCAGAATATCTGCTATCGCTTTGCTTTTGATAATGCGGCACTATGCAATGTCATGTGAAATCGTTGTTCCTCTTCTCGTATTTCCCTCTATTTTCAATATCTTTAGTAATGTATCTTATACACAGGACCCGAAAAAGATGCCACTTGGCTTACCAGAAGGCATCAGAACATTTTGTTTGTATGTCTTTGTAGCGAACAGACAGATTTAATGAGCAGTTCTGCACTTGTTCTTCTGTCGTATGATGCAATACAACGGGGTGGGGGGGGGGGGGGATGTAACCTCATAGGTCTATATCCAGGCTGCGGCTGCAGTTCAGGGCTAGTTTTTTGTCAAGGCCCTCTCGCTGTATGGTGAAGAGAGCCAAGCTCTCTCGCTGTATGGTGAAGAGACCCCAGCAGCGAGAGGGTTTTCGCAAAATGCTAGTTCAGGGCAGCATCACTTGCTTGAGCAAGTTCTTCAAGCCCGCCTGGGAACTTCCGCAGGTGGCAGTCTTCCAAAATTGCCGTCCGTTTTCACCTGCATGTTTGCGAGAAACCGCTCATCCCGTAAATACCCGACTAGTCACTCTGATGAATTTCATCTGCCTTTAACTAGGACTATTTTTACACAATCTATATTTACATTTGCTGAACCTAAATATTGGAATAATCCCTGTGATAGTTTGAAGGCGTCCCCAAGTTTAAGTTCTTTTAAGAATAATTTGAAGAAAAAAATCTTGAACATTTACAAGAATCTATCTGAATCTCATCATGAAAATTAATATTATGTATATTAACAGTATGAAACTGTAAAATTGTGCTGATCCTTTAATGGTTGCGAAGAACTGGAAAATCAACTTTATTTTCTGCTAAAACCAAGCAATCACTGCAGAGCGGCTCCAATCATCCATTACCTCTCGTTTTGTTATAGTCTCTTCTATCTCTTTTTTGTCTTTTATTTTCACATCACGTAATAAGTTTTTTTTTCTCTCTCTCTCACACACACACACCCTCTCTCTCTCTTTTTCTTTTCTCTCTCTTCCTGCATGACAGCGACTTAAGAGTAGGGATTTGTCCAGGGTGTTTGTTTCGGGTTAGTTACGGGTTAGTTATAGGTCTCCATATCTTATAGTTTCTCTTGTTTTTCCACTTTTTATTTATATCACTTGTGATGATGTTATTATGGTGTGCATGTAGTCTGTGATTGTGTATAGGAAATCACGCACCATCATACATAATGTATACATACATATTCGCATGATAAATAATAATATGAAAGGCACTTGTAACGTGTAGTAATTATGGAGAATTATTACATTGATTGGATAAAATGCAATGATTTACTGGAATCACATTTGGCACTTATCCAAAACTGTGTATAAATTAGTAAAATTGGATTGACACGCGAACACTTGGAAATGCATGTATTGCTGACATAATGATTTATTCGAAATTCATTTGATCAGTTAGAAAATGTGATGGAGCTTCCTGGACAAAATAACGAACTGAGTCATTGGTTACTGACACTTAAACACTCAAAATTATGCAATACGTATCCCGGAAAATATAAAGATAGTACAGTTGATTAACACTTCAGGAATCAGAAATGTTATAGTGTACATGTAGGTGTACTGTGTGGGAAAATGTGCGCTGATCAATTAATTTTGTGTAATTGTTGTCAGCCTCACAAATCTGTTGCGAATATAGCTATATTGTTATCCATTCACTGTAAGTATTTGTAAGTGTGGTTTTACCTGCCATGTGTCCAGAATAGGACCATGGACCTGGCATTATGTCAACATGTCCTTTGTTTTTACTTATCTATAAAGACATGATTACAACAAGACACATAAGACCTACATATAACATTATAAACACACTTTAGACGTATACTGAGGGTATGCTGGCATGTGTCTGGTGTCTATGCCTTTGTGTGTAGGCTACATTACTCGCTGGTGTGTATATTCGTTTGTGTGAGCGTGAGTGGATGTGCGTGTGTGTGTGTGTGTGCGCGCGCGCGCGCGCACGCGCGTCGTGTAACGTTTGCATGATACTTGAGTAAACGTTTTGCCTCTGTTCTTATTCCCCACTCGCAGGCTCACCCAACAGAACTATACAGGTAGAATGCTCAAGCGGGGTCTCGAAGTATAGCCAGCGCTAGCTCGCGATCTCTGCCATCTTGGCGAGTCCGCTACTTGCTTTTTTGTTTGGTTTTCAATTGTGGATCAAACTACTCTCTCAGTTTGGAAGCATGGCCTTCCAGAGTACTTAAAATTTCGGAACAGAAATTTATAGAGGCATGTGTATTGTCAAGTCTCTTTGAGCAAGACTCACCAAGATGGCGGCATGTGCGCGCAAGTTGCTATAAAGCTACGCGTGGGTTGTCAATGGGCTTGAGCATTCTATCTGTATAGTTCTGTGGTTTACCCCCGTCGATGTGACTGCACACTGCGACTGCCATTCTGCAAGGAAGGAGGTGACGCATGTCATTTATCAAAATGTATCATGGAAATTCATCCGCCATCATAAACCTTTAATTGTGTACTCGGCCCAGCTGCATTTAAAGATAAAGTTTTGGTACCTCAAAAGTTTCCCTGAATTTCCTTGTCTTAGTTTGTGTTTCAGGTTAAAGTACCTTTCATATAACTAACACTATGAGACTTACTCGCCCCAAAGTGCTCTCATGTCTTAGTAATCATGCAATAATGGTTTCGTACCAGAGCCGCCGCCGTTCGACGGCGCGGCGAGGTTGTACACGTATTGTACGAAACCTGCATGATAACTGCGACCAGCAGCGTGCAGCCCCGTACAAAACATGCGCACAAATTTCAAATCCATGAACGGATAACATGTTTGTGTGCGCATGCGCTGGCCGTAGTATTCAGTGTATGTAGCTCTCCCAAATGTCCACTCGACCGAGTCACATTCAGTCATCAGTTCCAACAGAAAGGGACTATTGGCAGAACCAAACGTTGCCCGAAGCCTGTTTTCAATACTTCAACTTAATTGGTAAGTCTTCAAATTGAAGAAATTTTGGGATCTTAAGTTGATATTTACCCGCGATACTAAATCTGTCATGATCCTGAATGTTGCAATGCGAAGCCCCATTACGCTATTCGTATGGGGCTGCTGGTCGCTATGCGTATGGGGCTGCTGCCTGGTCGCAGTTAATTGCATGATTACAGAGACATGAGAGCACTTTGGGGCGAGTAAGTCTCACAGTGTCAGTTATATGAAAGGTATTTTAACCTGAAACACAAAAATTCAGGAAAACTTTTGAGGTACCAAAACTTTATACTATCTTTAATTGACTGATATGACATTAGGTTTATCGAACACCCAACGCTGATGAAGTGTGGTGGCTTAAAATTCCCGGTCAATGCCTTGTTGAGCGCGATATGTTATGTAGGCCTATTCATTATTTTTTTTTTTTTTCGGTTAATCTATTTTTGTGGGAACCACCTCTTGTTCGGGTAATTGAGTTCTACTAAACGATAACCCCTTATTCCCTCCTCCTCCTCCTCCTCCTCCCCTCCCTCCCCCCCCCCCCCCCCCCAGCATGCACAGTATGTCTCGGAATACCCTGATAACACACCCACAGCCCCCGTTGCGTTCGACAAAGCTAAATTTCCAACACCCACAATTTTACAAAAAGAAAGATGAAGACACAAGCGGAAACAAATGGCATATACAAACCATCGATATCAAGCACGATGTGTTACTTCGCCTTATCGACCTTATGTGTTATGTATTCATTTCGTCGGTCGCATTACGAACCGGCGAATGTTCGAATTTGGGTCAATTTTTCAAAATTCACTTTTTTCCATTTTTTGAATGTCCACACCAAACTCTATCCATCCCCAAAATATCAAATCGCAAAATTCACGAAAACATGTATTTTTGGTAGTGACGAATTTTCAAAATGTCCAAATGCTGCAATTTGTGACATTACGAACCGGCAAATGTTCGTATTCGCCGGTTCGTAAAATCCCTGTTCAGACGGAACACACGTGAGGTATGTGGGGCGAATCGAGGAGCTTGCGAGGCCGCGAGCGAGGGCTCGTCATCACCATCAGTCCCATGCACTCGGAATTGTGCTGGTATGTAACTACTAGGTGCATTTTGTTGCTCATTTGTTATTTAATCTTCTGTTTAAAAACAAAAGTAATGATAATCTGGGCAGGTTCATGTGTAATCATAAAATATTACATCAGAGAAGTAGAATTGCTCGACATTATCATGTAAAAGTAGCTTTCCTGTGTATTTCATTTCCTTGTAGATCCTACACAGTCGTACACTTTACCTAGCCACCATTTTTGTCGAAGGGGGTCCTTGATTATTCTTGGTCAGAGATAAAGCAATCCTCCCATACAACCCGGATGCATTGTTTTTTAAACTAAAGCATAGTAGAATCTATAAACTGAAAAAAAAAAATATCGTGTAGCAATTGCAAATACCCAGGTAGAACTGAAAATAGGCCCAAAGTAATAAATGATTATCATTGTTTTCAAAGATTCATGTTGTTGCATTTAAAAAAAAATAGTATTTAGGCCCTAAGTAAGAATGAAATTGCATGATGAGACTGTTTAGCGTCAGTGTTAAGTCAGTTATAGTTACATATAGCTTCCTTAAGCATGCAAGAATAGCTGCTCTGGCCTAGTAGTCTAACTAAAATCCTGCATAAACAGTAAATTTATAGGCTAGTTCGAGGTTGTATTCACCGGTATGTTACTTATTTTGATTACCGGGACAGATATCAATGAACTTTCAGAAAAATTAAACGAAGTTGATTACCGGTACCGGTACTCACAGTTTTTTTTAACACTCATGTACCGGTACAAGTATAAGCCTATATCCAGGGATTTTCATTCTATATAAGTTACCGCGGTATCCTATTTGTGCCCTGATAATACTGACATGATTTTCCTTATTTATATCTTGGGGATAATTCTAGGAGCAGCAGGCCACTACAAGCAGGAGCCGAGTCCCCACAAACAAAGGCAGCACCGCTATCATTACAACTGTAGGAGCAGCATTAGCAGAGCCTGTAAAGTGCAACTGTAGCAGCTGCTGAACTTCTCCATACAATTGTAGTCGCGAAGCCTCTATGTACTACAGTAGGCCTACCGACAGTAACTACTATTGCAACAGAGCGTCTACGTATGCTACCGTAAAACTCTACATTTGTAGCAGCATGATCCTAACTTTCAACTGTAGCAGCTGAGCCTTTCAGACTGTAGCAGCAGAGCCTCTACGTACAACCGCAGAGAGTAGTGGTGATGAGGATGTTTTTCCTTCTGCCTATAATGGTAAGTTTGATTCGTAACAAGTGATTATGGTACCGGTACTTGTGGACCATAAAGTGTACCGGGAACCAGGTATTCACAAACATTTCTCAGTTTACGGTGAATGGAATAGGTCATTTATTACTTTCAGTGGAATAGATGATTGAACAATACCATGTCATTTGACAGAAATCACTGTTTTGATATCTGGAATGTAATGTGGTCATACCTTTTCTGTAATGTCGATCTTATCTAACTCTACTGTCAAGTATCTTATGCAGATATTAACCTGGTGAGGACAGGCTCATGTTGATATTACAAGCTCTTCCCTAGGCACCTAGCTGCTTGAGCATACTTGGGGGAAGTTTCTAATGGCCTTACTGTAATTATTTCATACATATATATCAATGTTGACTGCTACTCAATGTATTAAAAGAGAAAAAAGCAAGCACTAATACTTCTGTGTATAAGATTGTTAGGTTTTTATGTGAAAGACATCACATTTCTAATCAAAGAATGTGTAGCAGTTATCATTATTTACCTTTGCCAACCCCAAGGTGTAAAAGCTCGACCAATAGCACCTGAATTACTATGCCCTTCAGAGATCAGCAGACTTTGATGACAATTTTTTTCTTTTGCATTTCAAATAGGTATGCTGGCTGTAGCTATTTTCATTTTGTCTCACAAAATGTCGTAGGTGATTGCCTGTAAAGAATTTCCTTATGTTACTTTGTTTTTTCTTCTGAAATTGTGCTTTAGCTCTAAGAAATACTCTTCTTCACATTTTTCAAACCTGCAGGTACTTGTAATGTTTTATCACATAGTGTATGACACAACTGTAAAATTTCTCACTGAAATTGTCCATACAATTTTTTGTGTTTTTAAACCACCGTAGGCATAGATGTTCTTGTAAAGTGGAAGAGGGATGGTTCTATGAATCCTGTCAGCTCAAGTGACCTCTATCATGCTCAACGGACCAAACCGAAACAAGGTTCCTGCGTACATATGAGAAGTGAAAATGGCTGGTGGAAAGGGAGGATGCTTCAAGTCTTCAACATGCCCATGGATGGACGTAGGATGTCAGTTGACGAGGGCATTCCTCTTTCTGCCTGAGGTAATTTGAATACATAGTTACTGATTTGTTCTACATCAATAAGTTTATCAAGATATATTATGTCTTTTTCATTTTAAAATGATGTAGAGATTTTTATGCATAGTATCATGTAGGTACAATGTACTTTCATCGCATTACCATTTCAATATAAATGTTCAATTCTGTGTAATGAATAAAACAAATGTCGTAATTGCAGTTTGTAATGACTGTAGGATGCTGAAGACTGTTAGCTTTCCACTTCCTTTCTTTAAAAGTCTGATATTGATTATTACTTACAATTTATTATGTCAACGTCTCTTCTCAGTCCCAAAACAAAATCAATTACTGATAATTTGCTTTATGTGCATGTAATACACTGTAGATTCTAGTGTCCATGATAGATGTTTGCAAGTATATCTAGTATAAATCTTGTTGATTCTACCCTCAGGATGGTCACATAATTTTTTTCATTGATGCATTGTTTACAACTTCCCCAGCAGTATCGTTACTTGCGACAGCAGTAGCAGAGCCTCAACGTCGATTTGTGACAGCTGAATCCCCAGAAACATCAGCAGCACCGCTTGAAGCAGCAACAGCAGCAGCAGCAGCGGAGCCTGTACATACAGCCCTAGCAGCTGAGCCTCTAAGTACGACAACAGTGGTAGAGCCTCTACTTACAACTGTAGCAACTGAGCCTCTACTTACCACTGTAGCAGCAGAGTCTCTACTTGCAACTTTAGCATCTGCACTTCCAGGAACATTAGCAACACTGCTAGAAGCAGCAGCAGCAACAGAAGCAGAGCCTCTACAAACAACTGTGGTGTCCGCATTCTAAGAAACAACGCAGCAATGTTACCTTTGAAACTGAAGGTAATTCAACTGGAGTTGAGAAGTTCAGGGCATTGTACAACTGCTGTTTGTATTTCTTGCATTATCTGTCTGTGTGGTGCAAATTCCTAAAAAAGCAATTATGAGCCAAAACTTAATTTTCCAATAACAAATGTAAAATAATTTAAACATGTGATAAATACTTTGATTATCTTTTTTTTTCTTTTATCCTTCACTCTTGTAAGAAAAAGTTTGTGGCAGGCAACCTGTAAAATTTAAAGAAAATAGTTTGTCTTCTGCAAAGAATAGTTTAAAAAAAAACAGTAAATGAAGTAACAATTATTCAACCAGACTTGGCAGTTTCATCAAATCATGTATTTGTTTTCCTTGCATTAGGTGTACCTGATTTCAATTTGAAAGCAGACTAAGTCCTCCACTCTTATTTCAGATTACAAAGAATACTGAACCTTGCTGGATGATGGAAAACTGTTAAATCTCAAGAAAGCAATGTCCCTGTCAGACATTGAAGAACCGATTTTGATGGTAACTGGACACAAAGCAATAGAAAACTGTTTGTGAAGTGTAATGGAAGTACAGCATATTCATATTATGCTGTATGTATTCTATACTGCCCTCTATCTAGTCTTGTTGGTATACATCTGGTTGTATTTACATTATTATATGTAGTGCACTAACTGTTGACCAACTTTCCTAAAATAAAGACCATTTAGGCAAACTATTGTACATGTTTCTAGTAAGGAAAGGAAAGGGAATTATTGGTGAATTTCTTGCTCATAGTGCCTTGTACAAATATAGACTTGATGCATGATCAAGTTTGTAATACTTTCTGGCAATTATTTTATCTTCAGTGTTACATATTTGCTACATGCTTTCAATAATTTCAACACAGTTTCACACAAATCGACCAATTTTTATCACTTCGGGAGGACCTTATTCAAATATAAAAGAAACAATAGAAATAAAGTGTAGTGTTCCAGTATGTATTCCATTTATTGTCTCTTCATTGCAAATTTGGAAACTACTGCCATTGAGGCTTTTGAGGGAGTGAAAGATAGATGTTAGTGCAAAGCCAGAAGATTTTCATGTGGAAGAATATGTAGGTACTGACATCAGTTCTATTCCTGATAGATATTCAGTTGTCATGAAAAAATTCATGGAATCTAAAACAGAATTGTCCAAAAAAAGCTGAACAGTGGGGAAGCCTACAAAAAGTCAGAAATATTTGTAGATGGTAGAACATATTTTAACCATCAAAGATGTGATTTAACACGTAACCATATCAATCTTGTGGCTATGATTGCCTCAGTGAAAATGGCAGAATGTCTATCAGACAATATTATCATGCCTTGAAAATTCTGGTCCTAGAAAGAGAATGGCTAGCCAGACATGTTATTAACATGTTGTCATGTTGTCCCCCATCCTAAGGACAGCAAAAAGAGACAAATGACGTACACTACTCTCCTCCCAGCAGTCCAGTAGTTGGCAGACTGTTAAAGTTTGTAGACTCGTGTTTATAAACACATTGGGTATCACTTTCATTCATTCAACCCTGGGCAAAATTACCTTGTGAAGTGTGAGGAGAATGGTACACTTGATCATGTTATTGCACTATTTGTGACTAACACGCGTACTACTGTAATACATTAAAGTCAAGGAAATGCAGAACTTCTCACCAATTTACAGGTCAGATTACCTCGTGAAGTGTTGGGAGAATTTTGTATTTTGTACATGTTATTGCACCACTTTTATAGTGGTCAGAACACAATTCTGAAATGCAACAAATGCCTAACTTCTCATTCCAAGTGAGATTCCATAGTGAAGTATCATGGAGAATGTCACATTTATTTTGTATCAATTGTAATTTAATGTATTGTAATAATAGTGTGCAATGTAATTATTGTGAGCTGTCGAAAATGCAACAAAAAAAAAATCACTCTCTGAATTTACAGGTTATATCTGGAAGTTTGAGGAGAATGCTTTGTTTTCTAGTTACTGTATGTAATTATGAACACACATGTGGAATGGTGCATTTTGAATTAATAAAATGCAGAATTCTTCACAAACTTGGGGACTGGTGAATAGAAAAAAAAAAGAACAAAAGAAAAAAAAAGAGGAGTGAGAGAGACACAGATACCTAGAATTGGGAGAACAAGGTGATTATGACTGCTTTGTAAGAGGGTATGTGTGTGTGTGTGTTTGTTCGAGTGTGTGTACTGGTATGTGCATGTATAGTGTGTGTTTGTGTATGTTTGTGTTTGCATGGGTGTAATTATATTCTCTCAATAATGAATTTACACTTTTTTATAGACAGTGACTACCAGGCACACTTTTAGTACTCATCCAGTAGTCAATAAAAACCCATTGCACAGTTTGATAACATTACTGGCATCAACAATTAATGTGTCAGAAAGTAGGTTGTGTGTGTGGGTTCGAGTGTGTTTACTGGTATATGTGCGTGTATGTGTGTTTGTGTATGTTTGTGTTTGTATGGGTGTAATTATATTCTCTCAATACTGATAATGACTTAACACTTGTAGTATTTATATATAGTGAGTGACTACCAGGCACACTTTGATAGAACGGTACTCATCCAATCAAAAACCCATTGCACAGTTTGATAACATTACTCGCATCAACAATTAATGTGTAAAAGTACAGGTAGGTTGTATAGTTTGAGATAATAACTGTGGTGTTTCTTACACTTTCCTTAATATCCATGATTATGATACAACTAACAAGAATGAACATGAATGAACATGAATGAATCACAATCCCACTACCTAGAGCGGCGAATGTATACATTACACTGTGCGCGTACCACCTAAGCGTGTGGAATGTGTGATGATACGCGCCATTTTATGTTACATTTGCCGGTTCGTAATGCGCACTCGCTACGTCCACACGTATTGAGCATGGGCTTTACGAACCGGCAAATGTATACATTTGCCGGTTCGTAATGCCCTCTCTTTAGTACGCGATGTACGTAAAACGCTGAAATGGGGGGTTTTACGAACCGGCAAACGCACTTTGCATCACTACCACAGAGCCCCAGGTGCAGCTACAAAATAATCTTTAGTATCAGACAAAGCAGAAAATTCCGCTTTCATCACTCTCTTAATATCATCATCAATGTGCGGTTATAAGACACGTTTTTATACGTTTAAAGAAGTCCCGATTCTTTAAACGCGATTATCTCGAAATCGTGTTTCCGCGCAAATTCGAACATTCGCCGGTTCGTAATGCGACCGACGATTTGTTCATTGATTTTTGTGGGAACCAACTCAGTGTGTACGGGCAAATCCCTCCTTCCCTCCCCCCCCCCCCCTTCCCTTATTTCCCCTTATCACGATAAACGAGTCTATTTGATTTTGTATTACATTCATACTTCGTTGGAAATGAAATAAATGAATCAATGTAATGAAATTAAATGAAATGAAATAAAATAATGTCTTATACGAACACTCTGGTATTTTTCTGAAGCGTGTTTGGTGATAGCCTTTTTTTTTTTTTTTTTCATTTCAGTGGCTGCATGTCAATAGAGACGCGATTCTAATGATGCCCTGGAACCGACGGAAGTGCGGCGGCCCGCTACATAGGCCTACACATAGGTAACACACTGCTCCTGCCTTGTACTGAGACTATTGCCACATCAGCCGCCAGCCGCGCTGCAGAGAAATGATTTCGCAATAATGTACCGAAGGAGCAAACACGGTGACATGGTGTGTCCTAGTCTCAACCTTTCGATCGCCTCGTTTTTGGTAGTTTGTACATTATGACAACCTTTCCTGTGTTCCGATTCAATACATGATTCACCAAAACCTCCAAAAGATCTATGATTTCTCGTACATTAAATCAGCAAGTCCGTTGTATACAATACAAATATTTCTTCTAATCTTCTATGATTTAAATCGTGAAAGGGGCCTGTATCTTAAGACTAACACACGCGGGGCGGGGATTCCCCTCGCTGCTGCTGCTGCTGCTGCTGCTGCTGCAAGCTGCTGCAAGCTGCTGCTGCCTGGGTTCATGAACACAACAGAAACAGTACATTTGTAATTCGCAAGACAGTGTCGGTGGTTCTTTTCGCGGCCTTGATGTATATATCAGTTACTAGTAAACAACTAAAAAAATCTAAGGTAAGTCTCTTGCATATCATATTATAGATTCCTGACCGATTCAATTCAGCTGATGGGATGTTCGTTCGGAGGTCATAAAAGTCACACATCTTGATGTTGATAGTTTCACATACTATCACCGAAAGTGTAATGTACGACGTTTAAGTCACACAGTCCAAGTGACTGACTTGAGTGTTATGCAAAAATCCGTTGTATTAAGCGAAACTATCCTTGGATACAGACAGTAGGCCTATATTTCTGAGATTGTCTCCGCCAGGTCTTCCTTCATTTGTGGTGTTGTGACCTGGTCCCAGGTACGGGATCAAAGCGGTGAAGCCATTAATATGCCGCATGAGACATTGTTCAGTACGTGTTGTACATCCATGGATCGTATAAAAGCAACGCGCTCTTCAGTTTAAGAGGTACTGGTTTTGTAAGCGCGCGATGTATGATTTTTTTACATTATTTTCTCCTTAATCGCTGCAGATTCGCAGAGATGGATGTTGCAGTGGTTTTATAAGTATAGTCAAAGAGCTTGAATGTTCTTATCGGCTCTCCGTTTGTTACACAACCACTGATTATTAGGGGCTTACAGCCAAACAAGTTTGCTTTTTTGTAGATCCTGTCATACTTCTCTAATATTTGTACAACCCGAAACGTAAATATCGATATTGACCAGGTGTCATTGAAATCACTGAGTGTTTATAAAATGTGTGTTTTTTCTTTTATTTGTTTACTATCGACAAACTATATACAGAGATTTCGTGTTCACATTATTTTCAAAGTAACCTGGTATACATATGAGAAAATTACATATGAAATGAACTGAATTGAATTGAATTAAATTGAACTGAATGTTAGTGCAGTGTGAGAGGCAGTGCGTAAAAAATGCATTATAGCAGCAACAATATCAGAATTAGGGGTTAATCGTGCCAACATCAGTCAACCTCGCTTAAGTTGAAGCCAAAGGACCCGGAGAGAACCGGTTTGACTTAGGTAAATTTCGTCATACAGAATAATAAAAAACACGTGTATTTTCATGTTTTTTTGTTTTTGTTTTTGTTTTTTTTTTGTTTTTTTTTTTTACTTATTCGAGGTCGACTTGGTGGATGCTGACTGTAGTTTCTGTCCCACGTAATCGAGAAATGGTAACTCCCCTTGGATCAAATTACAGTATATCGCCTAAGTATATTGTAGACTTCTCGAAAGTTGAAAATTGGCTCAGTCAAAGCGGAAACATTCATTCTACCCCTATGGATATAAACGTGTGTTAATTCTTTTGCGTATAAAGTCGGGATTCACACAAGTCGAAGGATTTCTCTGATCCTGTTGGATTCGTCTTAAGCGAGGTTGACTATAGAATGTGGTATACTTGGAAGCAATTGGTAGATAAGTTTGTTTTTTTTTTCACAAAGTGTTCATTGTAAACGGTTTGAACTTCCAGAAATCATGGGTAACATGTTCATGTACTTCATCGACATGACCGATGCCGATGAAGATGATGGTGTTGAATCCGATACTTCGGATCGTGTTCGGGATGCGGTCAACAAACTTTCCCTTCTCGAGCTCACGTCTGATCCGAGCCCTGAGTTTAAGGCTGAGCTAGAGGATGCACTGTCGCCACATGTGCTCGGCAAAGCCTTCAGGTAAGTATCTTGTATATTTTATATTATAGATTCCTGACCGATTCAATTCAGCTGCTGGGATGTTCGCTCGGAGGTCATAAAAGTCACACATTTTGATATTGATAGTTTCACATATCACCGAAAGTGTAATGTATGACGTTTAATTCACACAGTCCAAGTGACTGACTTGAATGTTATGCAAAAATCGGTTGTATTAAGCTAAACTATCCTTGGATACAGACAGTAGGCCTACATTTCTGAGATTGTCTCCGCCAGGACTTTCTTCATTTGTGGTGTTGTGAGCTGAGCTAGAGGAGGCACTGTCGCCACATGTGCTCGACAAAGCCTTCAGAGTGGAATAGTAAGATTTGATTGAATTTATTTAGTTAGTTAGTTGGTTAGTTAAGTATTTAATCATTCATTTGTTTATTTGTATTTTTGTTAATTATTTCAATTTGTACAATATTCCATCGTAAAGTTTTCACGCCTAATGTTTAGAACGAACTGCGTGAATGTTGGTTCAGCAGTGTGAGCATAGACATGATTGATTTTAGTAATGTTTGGTTCATAATATCCTAAGTTGCAGTGATAATATTTCTAGTAAGAAACAGATGAAAAATGTTATTGCTGATAACATATCGAGCCACCATGCTCATGGTTTAAGCAGCTGAAATTGTAAGAAAATGATGAATATAGGGCCCCTATATTCAACATTCTGCACTAAGTCAGTAAACATGGTAACACAAAATCACTGAGCCCCATGTCCCCATCAGGATTCTACAGGGAATACAAGGCAAAGACAAAATACAAATCGAACACAGAAAACAACATCCAAACAAAATGATATCAAAAAGAATATCAGAGTTATATCATCAGCAATCTTAAAGTCAGCTACAAATGATTACAAACATAATTACAACAGAATCACAAATGTGAAGCTATTATGATATAACACAACATCTGTAACCCATACATCTCCATCACCTTATATACCTCTGTGAGGATTAGCTGAATTTGAATGTTTCCCGCCCGAATACACTCGATGCTAGTCTTGAACGGGTTAAACTGTTTATGAATTATTCTCCTCTTCTATTCCCTACTGTACTCTGATCTCTCACCATTCTGCTTGAAGAGTAGAAAGACGAGACTTTGAGAACATGACAATTATATCAATTGTGTTTATGATAGCAATGATAACCTTAGCCATGTCGTAGCAAGTTTTCTCATTATGACATGTCTTAACAAGTAATCCCAATGGCGTATACTCCAAAACTCCAAATACAATGACAGGTACAATTTTATGTTGAAATTAATAGGGTGAATATGCGCATAGATTTATGGAGAATGTGCCCGATGTCGTATACATGAGACAGTGATAATAAATTGGGATACATGATAATGATAATGATGGGGGCGCTGTGGCATAGTGGATAAGACTTCCGACTCCCGATCGGAGGACCCGAGTTCGAATCCCACCCAGTGCTTACGTCCTTTGACCAAGACGTTTTACCCACCAGGTCCCTCTCGACCCAGGTGTATAAATGGGTATACCTGGCAACGCTAGGGTGATAATAATGGCAGGGCCCTCTGGTGGAGCAGTGGTAGCACTGAAGAGGATACCCTGGGTAGATCACCATAATATATCGAAGAATAGTTTTCTCCTATACAAGCAGACAAGCATACGAGCACTGCAGAGTTGTGTGAAAAGATGGCCTGGTGTATGCCAAAAATGACAATGGCATATACTAATAGTACAAATAAGTAGAAGATAAAATATTTGTAAACCCATGTGTTTTACAGAATATTTGAGGATTTATCAATGTGTAGATGAGTGTAATCAGTCGTACAGTGGGCTCCCGTTATAACGAAGTCCTCGGGACTAAACGTTTTCTTTCGTAATATCGAAATTCTGTTACAACCGAACAAATAAACAATGAAAATACATAGAGCGGAAAATATTATGGCCTGAAATTTTCCTTTGTTGAAACGGGAATTTCGTTATAACCGTGTTTTTTTTTTATATTTAACGGGAGTACACTGTATAATAACTGTACACTGAATGATTGCAGATTTGCATGTATCCTTTAAATATTGAGCATTCCCGTCAACCGATCCCAGTATCTCTAACTAGTGGTGTATTCATTTTCTTTCCCCCTCTCACTTACCACAGCCGGCAAGTACCATGTTCGTCAGAAGTTCGTCTAACATTCAGCAAGCTTGTCGACCCAGCCCACTTGAAAATGGTAAGATTGCTATTTCAATTAAATTCAATAATTTATTTATGTCCATAAAAATACATGATACAAAGCGGTACATGTGTCAATTTGACTTCAGCCATTTGGGAAGGACAAAATAATTGAACACAATGTGAAATGCATGCACGAATGGTATTAGTTTGCTATAGAAAAACTACTTAGCTACTTTCAGTTTAAGCTGCATTGGGGTTGCTTTGGAACATTGGTATTTGTTTGAAAAGTACTTTATTTTCTGCAAATCAATATACATAAGTTACATAATAATGAACATGTGGGAAATGCACAAAGTAAATTTAAAACAGAGTCGTTTGACTTGCATAGACAACGATATAATAGGAAATTAATGATATAATAGTATGCATGTCTGTGCAGCAGGGATTAAAGTAACAAGCTTATTGTAGTTAAGAAGCGATTATGCAGAGGGCCGCCATTGTAAGCTTTGCTTGAAAAAATGGCCGGCCTGAGGAAAAGGTAGGGACATACTAGATTCGTAACAATACAAATTCTGCTGCGAAGATAGCAGGGGAAAATAAACTCTGACGTGTGATGGTGGTGAATGTGCGTGCATGTGCTTGAAAGTGCAGAAGGGCAGATAGGCCAGAATTTTGAATAATAGAATTGGTTTGCTGGAAGAGGGAACGATATGCGATGTTGCTATCGGGAGACCAACATAAGTCGTAAATTATTTGTTTTTAGTTCGTATTTGAAGTATACTGTGATAAAATGTGCTTCGTTAAGTTTGTTTTGAATGAAAACAAAGAGGCACATTGTTTCAACTCCTCAGGAAGAGCGTTCCATGTATCCGGACCGTGATGTCTGATCGACTTTTGAGCAAGTAAAAGCTTTGGATTACTTAAATGAAAATCATGGGAACGACGGGTAGGGTATGAGTGAATATGGTCATTGGTTACTAGGGCATTATGACAAAATTGTAATAAATTTCGAGTGTGTTTATACATAAATATGGCAGTTAGGCATAAATGTATATCATGGGCCTTTTGAGTTTTTAGGCGATAAATATGGGATCAGTGTGAGCCAGGAAATTTGAGTGATATTGTGTGCATATATACGAAGCGCCTTTTTCTGGAGAAAAAAAAATGTGTTCAATTTAGTTCAGCTACAGTTGCCCCATACAATATTGCAGTACATTACATATGGTAATGTTATATAACATTATTAAAATTTTATCGTTAATTAAATATTTTATTCTCCTTAAAACAATTGCTTTAGATATTGCTGTTGTAATATTCTGAACATGAGTATTCCAAGTTAGATTGCTATCTAGGGTCACTCCTAGGAACTTGGTTGAATGTTTCTCAGCAATGTTTATATCATCAATAAACAATTTGGCTTAGTGCAGCTTATATGCTTTCTTGACTTAGAGTAATGTCACAGTAATTGGGGACAATCTTTCTTCTTCTGAAGGATGGTTTGTACTTGCAAAACATTTTTTCTCTGTTTTAATTTTGTGTTTGTTTATTTCATTGTTTCTTTTAATCAGATGTCCCACTCATAGCATAGCAATTATTACGTTACCATGTTTGCAACTAGTGGTTTCACCAGGTAACGCATCATATAATTGGTAATGTAAGATTTCCACACATACAAGTGATTTGTACGTGTTTGTGCCAAGTGTACACTCCTCTTGTGTTGCAAAAAAGGCGCACTTATTATCGGGAAATTTCCAACAGGTAGCGGCGATCATCAAGAAACGGTACCGCTACGTAGGGAGCATGTTATGCCAGGCTGGGCCGCGCGACCACGCCCGGCTGCGAAGCCTTCCTCTTATTCTGGAATGTACAGCTTTTGACCTGGTCAACGAGTCGTGGAGCCGGCAAATTGTCGTGCTTATAGCCGAGATCATCAACGAATTGGTAGAAAAGGGACCGGCTAGCTTCCAACGACTTGGTAAACATAAATAGGGCAAAACAAATATAGCGGATTAAACAAAACAAACATTAATATGACAAATGAAACAACGTCACAGCAAACACAACCAATCCTCACATCTGATATTGTGTGAGCAAATTGCAGTTAAAATGATTTTGAAAGATTGAGATCATTTAAACGTTTTCTAAATGAATAAATAGATAAATAAAATGGCATTTTCTGAATAAATGTAATTGATCGTTGAATAAAGAATAATCTAGGAAATGGGAATTACGTTGTTGACTGTGGTTAGTTCTGTTGTCATTACAAGCTGTTTCACACGGAATTTCTCCTGTCATTAGAATTGCAATTTTTCGTTATTTCATTAGCTTCATCTCTCCTTTGATAATATAGTGAATGTTTGTATGATAATTTTGTGTTGATCAAAAGCATAAACATGTATGTTAATTGATTCCTGAAAATATGGAAGTTACGTAGATCACCAATGATAAGTGATGGCAATATCTTTTTTTTTTTTAATGTAAACATAGGCACTGTAACGAAACTAACAGAGATCATTATGAAGAAGGATATCAACAGGCACCATTCTGGCATCAGTAAATATAGGTTTTCCCGGCCAATTTCGCACTTTTGTCAGTCCATTTGATAAAACGTTCATTCAATTTAGCGAAAATCCTCGTCACTGCACATTCTGTCATTAAAAATTGCAACTTGTTCGTTCAATTTAGCATTTCGGTCAATGAAATTCGCACATGTGCCTTCCGAATTCGTAAAACGGGCATTCAAATTGGCACGTGCTCTTCAGTCATTCAAATTCGCCAGCACTGGCGGAAAATGGTATTTCAGTCATTCAATTTCGCGTATGGGCAGTCAAATTCCAAACATGTTCATTCAAATTGGCGTAATGTTATTTCTATTTTGAAAAGGTGAGAACCGTGATTTATACGTATTTAAATGTGAATTTTTGTTTCATCCACACACTGTTAAGTATAGTAAATGTATCTTTGACCGTAAATAACTCAAGTTTGTTGTTCTGTAACGCCCCTCTTCTTCCATACATGTTATCAGAACTATACATGCCATGCTTCCACCAGTTATACCATAGATGCACTTCACTTTCTTATGTCCAGTCATGGCAGCACGAGTTAGATACAGGCGTATCTCTCAAGAAAACAGGGAAAGAATCATAGAAGCATTTGAGGGTAATAACCTTGACAAATTGATGGCTAGAGCTGATCCAAGAACTTTTATTTATTCCTAATGATAATTAACGCAATCTAGCACCCACCAAATGAAAATAATGAAACATGCAGATGAAAGAAATAATCATGTAAATTGAAACCTCCTTCTCCCAATTATTGACAAAACAAACTTAAGATCAATGTATCTGTGAATGAAATAATGCTATCGAACATTATAAACACATACACTTATTTTGAAAGTACTGTTGCAAAGGTCATATCAGAATAAAAGCATAAACGTGTCTGTTAAATTGACTGCAGCAAATGCGAAATTGGATGCCCAAGAATGAATTCGAATGAACGAGCGCAGCGTTTACGTGATCACGTGACTATATCGTGCTAAATTGAATGAACGATTTGCGAAATGGTGCTTGTCTTGCGAAATGGTGCTTGTCTTACGAATTTGAACTGAAAAAGTGCTGATTCGAATGATGTAAAAGGTAATTTGAATGAAAAGATTATAAAATTGAAATACCGAACATGCCGTCTAGTCTAAACTGTGCTAAATTGAATGCAGCAATTAGGAATTGGAATGAAAAATGTGCGAAATTGGCCGGGAAAACCTATAATAACTTACAGATGCAGTATTACTGGGAGTCGTCATAGTCATATCGAACATTAACCCTAAATTTATTGATCAATGATAGTAAATGAATGCAAACAATATCTCTTCTTCTTATATTTTTTTTTCAATGCACAACTTTAACGCTCAAAATTGTGGCACAGTAGACGCCGCTTGATCGGGACGATAGAGTAAGATTCACCCGCTTAAAAGAAGTCAGATATAGGCCTCAGACATATGAGTGTGTGTGTGTGTGTGTGTGTGTGCGCGCGCGAGTGTGTGTGTGTTTGTGTGTATCTATCTGTATCAACATTTTCCCTTCCTCTTTTCGTCAGTCAACTGGTGGAAAAACGACAAGAACCTCCTTCAGAGGTTGGTGTGTGTGTTTCGAGAGGGGATTCGTGGGTTGCGCAAGAGCCGAGAGTACACGGAAATCAACACGCTCTTCGTTCTGGTTGAAGCACTTGGACACCTAAATAAGGTACCTCGGAGAGACAAGGGCGATATTAAACAATGAATGCTAAACATGAAAAACAATGAATGCTCACGTCTCACACAGATACTATGTAATTACTATTTTGGATCAACAATCAGTCCGCTAGTGAGTGGTTCAAAGAGCTTTACGTGATTATAATGTATTTTCAACTACACTCATTGGTCTGTTTGACACTCCAATGCTATGCTGTTTGGAAAATGACGTCTCTGATTATGATAGTTTATAAATAGTGCTCTATTTGTGAAATGATGTCACAAAGCAAGTGTGACATCACAAAGCAATTCTGACATCGCACGCTGGTTCGTACTGTCACTTTGTGAAATACACGAGAAATGGCACAAATAAAAACAACCGTGACATCGCGCTCTGCTTCGTACGGTCAGGATCCCGCTGGAACATCGCATCCACCACACGACTTCTCACCTCACATTTTGCTTTCTTTCATTTAATTTTTTCACCCCAAATATATATATATGTATATATATATATATATATATATATATATATATATATAATCAATCTTTTTACTTTCGAATTTCTGCTTATGGAGCTCATCAGTGTCTTTAAAAGTACCTTTCACTTCGGGACTGCGCCCCTCAGTGAATAAGTACTATTTGGAGTCACCTCTGCCCATAGTTTTAACCTGAAACCCTCAAGGCAAGGTATATTTCTATGTACAATTACTGCTTCCTCCAAAACCCCATAACGGCACTCGCCAATATAGTGACAACTGCTGACATATATAATCAAATACATACAACTGCGGTATTACTACGCTACTACGCATGCCTAAACTTACTGCTGCCACTAATGTGAACATAAAAATGCTTCATCCTAAAGTACATTGTATACTCATATATCTTTACATAGATATTGATGTTGACATAGATATTGATTTAGATGATACTGATACTACTTAGTAGCTCCCTGTGAATGCTACTGTTTACTTATTCTAACACTCGTATTATAACACGCGTATATTAAGATTAAGAGTTTTATGAGTAGATTTATAATTGGTGTTGTATTATATTCGTATTACATATATAGATAGGGCCTCATCAACGTCAAGCTCTGCTTAATGATGACGGTCCCCTGTTATGGATTTCTCCTTTGTTCATAAATACAGTATGCCTTAATATGTTGTTTTGATTCATATGTCATTACAGACTGATATTGTTATGAAAATGATATTTCTTGTATTGATTTGTATGTTAAACTCTCTTTTTTTTGCACACTCTGTATCACTTTGTTTTCATTTGTTATTGTATTTGGAGAAGAAAATGCAGAAATAAACCAAACCAAACCAAACCAACCAAACCACTCATTACACTTATCTAGGTGAACGAAGATGCTCAGTGTATCATACCTCGCCGGCTGTT
This sequence comes from Diadema setosum, assembly GCF_964275005.1. Classification (NCBI taxonomy): domain Eukaryota; kingdom Metazoa; phylum Echinodermata; class Echinoidea; order Diadematoida; family Diadematidae; genus Diadema; species Diadema setosum. The sequence continues at coordinate 13,885,644 of NC_092705.1, read as the reverse complement.
TTACCTCACGGACATACCGGACGACGAACTCATACGTCATTTGGCGCTTCATTGCCACATCGAAATGGACCGCGATTCGGGACGACATGTCACGGAGGCAAGTATTTTCCTACGCTTTTAAGAACGAAACAAAATGCTTGAGAAAAATCGGACACATAAGACAAAAGTTATGTGAATTGTAAAAGTTTAGAGAGTTAGACTAATTGGTAATCCTCTAATGGTACTGCTGGTACTAGGGTAGTTCTCCTTTTGTTTGGTGTACGGTTTTTTTTTTAAATAGTCTTTATTCATTAACATACAAAAAATACAAATATAATATCATAAGCTGATATTGCTGCAGGGCCGGCGGAGCGTTTTTAAAAGTGTGGGGGCCCACTTCCGGGTTTCATGAGCTAAGAAGCAAAAAAATAAAAAATAAAAAAAAATAAAAAAAAGTCCTCGGCTCATCTCTCCCCTTCCATTTCCGGGTTGTTGTTTTTTTTCAGCTGACAAGCAAAAAAATAAAAATAAAAAAGGTCTTCAGTGCAAAAACATAACCTTACCGCGGTAACACTTCAAGATCTCTATCTATTTCTATCAACAAAAGCGTTGGGGCCCAAACTGATGACACCTTATGTATTCCTTTGTATGATGCACAAAAAGTGTGGGGGCCCGAGCCCCCACGGCCCCCACGGTTCCGCCGTCCATGTTGCTGTACAAAGTAACAGAATAGTCGCACCAAGGAAGTATCACACACACACACACACACACACACACACACACACAATTACACAAATCCTTTTTTTTTTTTTTTAAATTTTTGGTAGGACTGAAAAATTATCCGCTGTGGGAACACAGGCAACATAGTAATGTCAGGATGGAACATCAACATTTTTATTATTATGACGAAACTTAAATTTTTTTCTAAAGTATAATTCCCAAAACGGACTATGTTTGTGAGCAGTTTGCTGTTACTACGTAAACAAAATACATATATTACAAGAATAGATAACATCACACAAGCTTTCTGAATAGAGTTGTGAGAACGAAATATCCCTCATTCAAAAAGGGTTGGTGTAACACGAAAAGAAACTTTGATATCCGAGACAGCTCAACTACATTAAGTGCTTGTATGATATGGGTTGAATCACAATCAAACTGACCTAGATATATTCATTATTACATGTTACCCGGTATTGCCATTTCTAATCAATTCAACAGACCTTTACTTGGATGAAATACCCATTTCTGTTGAGTGTTCCTGCAAAGTGGTTTCTCCTCTCCGATATGCTTCGCAAACATCAGGTTTGTCCAACCAACTTTTCTTTTCTTTTTTTTTCTCCGTCAATGTACCTTTCGCTGGTTCTCCCCCACTGACTTTGATTTATTTTAGATTGAATTGATTTATGGGGTCTGATAGCAACGCCATTCATGATAGCGCAAACTAAATGTGACGGCCAAGCTCAAAAGCAGCAAAAAGTCGCAGATTATAATTCCTCTGTAATGGACCAAAATATGTCATTTGTGTTGATCGACTAAAAAATTTTTAAGTTTGTCTAACTTGAGAGAGTTCTCTTTTCTCACCCTGCTATCAACATTTGGCAGGTTAAAACAAAATTGAAATCGTGATACTAGCAGGGGATTTTTCATATACTTTCACTGGGAAATATAGTGTGCCGGTTTTTCATTGATACTTTTGCACAGCAGATGTTTGACTGGAGTAAAATGATTTCTCATACGAATTTGAGAACAACATCGATTGTTTTGTTATAGGGTCTTTGTACATTCTACATGGACGAGCTACTACTGCTCTATCCTTGGAATCAGGTGACCTATACGTTTCTTAGGAACATTACTGTATATTTAATTCATTCACAGGATACACTGGAGGTGGATGCACTCTCTAGAAACTTCTTTAAAGCTTTTTCCCAAAATATGCTATTTGGGCAGCCGGATCCGCACCTTTTCAGGGAAGAGCCCATCTGTCTCAACTTCAGTGACGTCAGAAGAGGGCGTGACATCATTCATTCGGCTCTTCAAAATGTCGACAGATGTTGGGCTGCTGGGAGTGCCACGTGGCTGCTCCCGCTCAGAGTGAACTTTCAGAACGAATATGCTTTGGACTTTGGCGGGCCGCGTAAGGTTAGACATTTATCGTGTAACCATTAAGAAGGTTGTCATGGAATTATCTTCTGCTCATCATTAAAAGTTAAACATTAAAAAGTTGTCAGTATATGTATATGTATATGTATATGTGTATATATATATATATATATATATGTATATACTGTATACATTTGTATATTTGTTATCCTAAGCTGATTTGTATGTTTGTTTGGTTGGTTGTTTAGCATTGTAAAGCGCTTCGAAACGTGTTGTATTAAGCGCTAAATAAATATTTCATATTATTATTATTACTAGCAGCACCCGTGGAAATCCACGGGTCTGAGGGGTTTAATTTTTTTTTCTCATAGATACGATTTTGCACATTTTTATTGATGAAATAAAAAGAAATTTATTTCATTCTTTCGTTACTTGTGCTCGATCTCTTCTATACCCATGACCACCACCCCACCACATACACACACACACATTTCCACCCCCGCAGAACAACAAACAAACAAACAAACAAACAAACAAACAAAAAACAAAACAAAACCCAAAAACAAACATTCAGGGAAAAGTTACCAAAAACGCTTATGAGATTCTCCGGAAGTTCTGCCCACAGATTCTTCCGTCGGAATGAGGAGATACTATTGACACAGACTTTGATATTAATTATACCAACTGCTCTTGCATCCATGCAGGCACCACGGGAATCCACGGCTGGTCTTAAGGCCTTGCATTTTTTTTTTTTATTCCTATTTCTTTTCCCACGTTATTAGAGAAAAATATAATATTTTTGATTGTCTTCAGTTGCTCCCTCTTTGTTTTTAATCACCAAAACTTGGTTTGATAGATCATAGAACCGTCCGTTTATCTGCTTCAGACTATACATCATCATTATTATTATATTATTATTCTCATTAGGCCCCTATTGTTATATTGCTATTATAATTATTATTGTTTTTGGGGAGGGGGATCATAGTCATTAGGTTTTATAAGTATTAGGCACCTGTGGGAATCCACGGGTCTCAGGGCTTCGTATTTTTCCTTTAATATTTCTTCAACCACGTTATGAGAGAAGAAATACACAAAGAATATTTTCGTCTTCATTTGCTCCCTCATTTCTGTTTTCATAATCAAAACTTGGTTTGATGGATCTAGAACCATCCATTTATCTCATTGATACTGTTCATTGTTTTTATTATCATAATAAATAGCATTATCATTATTATTATCATTGTTATTGTTATCGTTATTGTTATTGTTATTGTTATTTTGTGGGAGGGGAGATCATAGTCATTCTGTTTTATTATTATTTTATATTATTCATTGCATGGGGATGAATCAAGGGAATTAAGGAAAAAAGTTTATCGGTCAAGGATAGTGAATATCTTTTTTTTTTCCCGTCATGTCAAGGTTTCTCTTCGACTGATAGACGTTTCAAATAGCTTCATCATCATTGCTATTTCATTTTAAACATCAAAAAAATCCAGTACCTGTTTGTGTCTCTTCCGCCCACTCTTAAGTTATGGATCATAGCACCCCTCCCCATTCATTATTGCATTGGCCTATTGTATTATAGGTTTTCCCGGCCAATTTCGCACTTTTGTCAGTCTATTTGATAAAAGGTTCATTCAATTTAGCGAAAATCCTCGTCACTGCACATTCTGTCATTCAAAATTGCAAGTGGGCCGTTCAATTTAGCATTTCGATCAATGAAATTTGCACATGTGCCTTTCGAATTCGTAAAACGAGCATTCAAATTGGCACGTGCTCTTCCGTCATTCAAATTCGCCAACACTGGCCGAAAGGGGTATTTCAGTCATTCAATTTCGCGTATGGGCAGTCAAATTCCTAACATATTCATTCAAATTAACGTCATGCATGTTATTTCTCTTTTGAAAAGGTGATAACATTTAAACGCGTATTTCTATGTGACTTTTTGTTTCATCCACGCACTGTTAAGCAGTAAAAGTATATGTTTGACCATATATAACTCGAGTTTGTTGTTCTGTAAGGCCCCATTTCTCTTATACATGTCATCTTAGGCCTACATGTACCAATACTACAGATTAACTTCATCTTCTTACAGTCATGACAGCACAAGTTAGATACAGACGTATTTCTCAAAAAGACAGAAAAAGAATTATAGGAACATTGATGATCATAACCTTGACTTCCTAGAACTGGCCGACACACTCGGAATAAAGCACTCAACGGCCAGATAAGTTGTGGCCACATGATGCACTATATCTTCGGACTGGAAGAATCACTAAGCACATTGAAGAAAAAAAAAATTGTTGCCAAAATCTCTAAAATAAGTACGAAAATATGAATTGTAATGACGCTTGCAAAACAATACCTATGTTGACAAAAAAAAAATAAAGAAATAACCAAAGCATAAACATGCGTGCTAAATTGACTGCAAAAGATGTTAAATTGGATGACCAAAAATGAATTTGAATGAACGAGTGCGGCATGTCCGTGATCACGTGACAATATCATTCTAAATTGAATGAACGAATTACGAAATGGTGCTTGTTTTACGAATTTCAATTGAAAGAGTGTTAATTAGAATGAGGCTAAAGGTAATTTGAATGCTCCAAAATGAATTTGAATGAAGAGATCATAAAATTGAACTACCGAACATGTCATCTACGCTAAATTTTGCTAAATTGAATGCAGCAATTAGGAATTGGACTGACAAAAGTGCGAAATTGGCCGGGAAAACCTATATTATCATTATTTCAGTGTATTATTGTTATTGTTATTATCATTATTATTATTACTAACATTATTATTATTATTTAGGGGAGAGGAGAGAGTAGAGTCATAATATAGGGATGATCAACCAAGGGAGGCGGAAATGTTAATTTGTTAAGAATTGTAAATATCTGTTTCCCCCATTTTTCTGCTCTTGATAAAAAGCATTTCTGAAGACAGTCCTGCGCAAACTGTCCAAAACTGCTTCCCTGCACTAACATACGTAATCTTGTGCTGAGTAGGACTACTTCATAATATAAATACCCCTAGTGTTTTTGTTACTATTGTGCTGAGAGAAATAAAATATTTTCGTCTTCGTTTGCTCTCTTCTTTTTGTTTTTATCACCAAACCTTGGTTTGATGGATCATAGAACCACCCGTTTATCTGCTTCAGACTGTACATTTTTATTATCATTATTATCATAATCATTAATGTCCTTCTTCTTCTGCTTCAGGCTGTACATTATTATCATTATTGTTATTATTAGTATTATAACTATCACTATGAATATTGTTATTATTATTATTATCATTATTATTATTATTATTATTATCATTATTATATTATCATTATAATTATCATTGTCATATTTGGGGAGGGGGAGATCATAGTCATTTGGTTTTGATAAGTAGGCACCCGTGAGAATCCATGGGTCTCAGGGCCTCGTATTTTTTTTTTTTTATTTCTTTTCCCACGTTATGGGAAAAAGAAGAATATTTTTGTCGTCATTTGCTCCCTCTTTTTTTATTTTTATCACCAAAACTTGGTTTGATGCACCATAGAACCACACATTTGATGTCCACTTGAAACTTCAAAAATTGGCGGTCAGCAAAGCGAGGGTTTCCCCCGCGTCCGCTCGTCTCATGAATATTCATGTTTACAGCAGCCATGCAGTAAACGAATGAACAGCGGCGCGTGTACTCTCATATGGAAGGGTACGATCGGCAAGGACAAAATTTAGGTAGATATTTAGCCGTCCTGAACAGTCTGAGTGCAATGATACCCGACTTGAGAGTAAACTAAATGACGTACCTGAGCTGCATAGTATCCTGCAGTTGTGCAAAATACAATAAAATAACAGCATTCGTTGTTTTCATTTGGGCACGCGAATGGCGAACGTCGATGGACGTAAAGTATGCCCTTGTACTAACAATGACCGCGCCGTGCATTTTACCATAATAGCCGGGTTCACACGTACACCAATTAGCGGGATACAAATCTCGAGATTTGCATCGCGATCGTCATCCCGATTTTTTTGCACGTGTGGACAGAAAAAAACCCGAAAATTAGCGGGATAAGCATCGCGATGCTAATCCCAAGAAATCTTGCGCTGGTTCATCAATTAGCGGGATAATTCGGTACGTGTGGACGCTCGCCAAATTAGCGGGATACCGATCGCGATCGCTATCCC